>NW_016821812.1:11780-62340 GCF_001698545.2 Rhinopithecus bieti | reverse complement strand
TNTTCTCTTGGATATATACCCAGGGGCATAATTACTTGGTCATATGGTAATTCTATGTTTAATATTTTTGAGAATCTGCCAAACTGTTTTCCAAAGTGGCAGTACCAGTTTACATTCCCACCAGTGATGTATGAAGCTTCCAGTTTCTCTACATTTTTGCTAACACTTGATATTGTTCATCTTTTTGATTATAAGCATGTAAATAGTTATGAAGTGATATCTCATTGTGGTTTGGATTTGCATTTTCCTAGTGAGTAATGCAGTTCTTGGTTTACTTTTGATTTCTAAAATGCATCCTATTTCCTCTTTCCACGTGGTCTTTGCCTGTGCAGCTTCTCTTTTCCCAATCTCTTCACCTATAACTTGGTTATTTTTTCTGTTCTCTTTATAGAGATGGAAATTGTCATTTCCTAGAGGACGTATTCTCTGATAACTCTATGTCAAATCCATTGACTGTAAACTCTCATTGGACCATGTAATTTTCACTCATAGTGCTTGCCACAGTTGCAACTCTACATTTACATATATGTTAATATAAATGTAGTTTTATTTATATATAAATACATACATTTATATATGTACACTCACACTCACATTTATATATAATATATAATATATAAATGTGTGTATGTATAAACACACACATACATTTTATATATAATATATATTTTAATGTTTATATATAAATATATATTAAATATATATACATACATATGTATATATTTTTGAGACAGTCTTTCTCTGTTGCCCAGGCTAGAGTGCATTGGTGTAATCTTGACTCGCTGCAACCTCCATCTCTGGGGTTCAAGTGGATTCTTCTGCCTCAGCATCCTGAGTAGCTGAGACTACAGGCATGTGCCACCATGCTTGGCTAATTTTTGCATTTTTAGTAGACATGGGGTTTCACCATGTTGGCCAGGCTGGTCTTGAACTCCCAACCTCAGGTGCTCTGCCTGCCTTGGACTCCCAAAGTGCTGGGATTACAGGCGTAAGCCACTGCTCCCTGTCTATTTATATGATTTTTTGATGATTAGTAGCTTCTTTCCTAGCAGACTATAAGTTTCACAAAGGCAGGGAACCTGTTTATATTATTCCCCATTGCATTCTCAGTACAGTCAGTGCCTGGTGCATAGTAGTTATCAGTAAATATTTTCTGAATGAAGAAAAGAATGAATAGATTAATTGTGGGTTACAGGAGTAGTCTTTAATAAGTAAAGACATTCAGTGCCACTACACGTTCCTATGGGATTTCTCAGAAGACAGTTTGGGGTCACAAATTCTCTATATGGATAATTGTATACTTTGGTGAGTTAGATAAATGGGAGGAAAAAATGAGGGCAGAAAGGAATGTTTGTAGGGATTAAAGGTAGATACTTTACATCAGATTACTTTTGGATATTGTTATGAATTATCAAGTAATGGGTTATTTTGGACAGCTTATAGTTATGAAGTGATATCTCATTGTGGTTTGGATTTGCATTTTCCTAGTGAGTAATGCAGTTCTTGGTTTACTTTTGATTTCTAAAATGCATCCTATTTCCTCTTTCCACGTGGTCTTTGCCTGTGCAGCTTCTCTTTTCCCAATCTCTTCACCTGTAACTTGGTTATAAAGACAAAAAGACTCATTTGTCTTTTAAACTCATTTCCTTATGAATTAATTTCCCTTCCAATTATTAAAATGAAAATTCAGTTTTCTTATAGTGCATTGACCCTTCTTCCACTAATCGTTTTCACAATTGACATGTAGGCAGTATCTGACAAGGCTTGGGCTTGCTAGAAGAGTTCTAGCAATTTTTATCCACTGACACAGATATCTCCATTGGTCATTTCTGTCTGAAACCCAAGATTCTTATTCATTTTGGTTCAATGCTATTGGTAAGCATTAGATGACATTTATTTATACAAATGAAAGCTAGAATTTCAGGAAAATCTAATCTAACATCCTCCAGCATTTATCTTTTGAAGTGACCCACATTGAAGAGTAGCATGCATGCCTTAGCACTCTGACACTCAGTGGGGATATTAGCTAGCAGTTAGGAGCCTTCACTCAAAGGCATTATATCTAGCAAAGGAAGAGGCTGAGCAGTACTCCTACCTAACAACAAACAATGACATCCCGAAGCCTAATGACCACAACCAAGTCATTGACTGCCATCTCACCTGTAGTCAAGTGCAGCCTTAGGTAAAAAAGATGGAAAACAGCAATACTAAAGAAAACATAACCATTAAAGGGGCTTTTACTAAATTGCGAAAGGTGTCAAGCTCCTTTTCCTTCTCCCTGTTAGTAAACTCTTCATGGTTGAAGGCATGGAGGCCTAATGACAGGAGATGGACATGTCACAGACAGAAGTGGCCCTTGGACCCTGGAGGTCACAGTGTGATGGTGTGTGTGAAGGAATGCAAAAACCTTTTTGCGTCTTTGTTCCAGTGGATATGGTCCACTGGCAAATCCTGTTGCACTAAGATCGGAGGGTGCAGATAACCCAAACACAATCCAGACATGTGGACATTGTTTTTACGACATGGCGTTCCAAATCCAAAGTGTACCACCCCCCTCAAAAAACAAACAAGACTTTGGCTTCTTCCTGTATGAAGAGCTCTATCTCTGAAAGTGTCTCTCATGTTCTCTCTTTCTCTCAATCTCTAACTCCTAGTCTCTCTGTTGCTTCCAGTCTCTCCTTCTGTTTCTATGTCTTTCTCCTTATTTCTCCATCAGCTAAAGACTTATACCTATAGATGTGTTATGCATATATCTCTCAGACTTTGTGTGTGCATTAGTTATAGATATAGTTGACTTATATATATATGTAATATGTAGGATGTGTGTACAAATCATGTATATGTATATATCCTAAATGCTTACAACTCTCAAGTGAAAAGGAAACTCAATTCAAGCTGTCATTGAATGGGCATACATACGTCACGTTATCTACCTTCTAAAGCCAAAGACAATATTAGTTTTGACAGAAATAGTGTGAAGATGAATTAGCATTTATGATTACTTGTCTGAATAGACTCAGTGTCCTTAACTGGACCACAGCCATCCTATCAACAACTTTGGTTGTCTGTATCAACTTTTTGGATTAATCTGGGCCTCACCTTTGGAACCTTTCCCTGGTACTGCCTGTTATTTGTTGTTAACTTTGCACTGTGGATTCTGTCCTGTTCTCTACTTGCTCACCTAGACCTGGCTCTTTGTCCTTCCCTGGCTTCCTGTGCCACAGTCCCTAGACCTCAGCCAGTGCAGGCACCTTGCTCCCTGTGGCATTCTCTCCACTACCTGTGGCTCTGACGATCCCTCCCTTCTTCCACTGCCCTACCCTCGTTAGTCACCACACTCCTGTTCTGGTCCACTGCTCGTCTGGCCATTGCACCGCTCCCCTGGATGAGTCTCTTTGCAATGGTCCCAGACACAGTCATTTGGGGTGAGGTAGTACAGTTCTCTTAGTGTTACCTGTGGGCTCCATTCTCCCAGGGCATGCATACATCATTAGAGTGGCTGAATCTTGTGATTCAATAGCCACTATGTGCCAGGCCGCTGTTCTACATGCTGGGGCAAAACAAAGACAGGAGAATCCAAATCCTACCCTCAGAGGGCTCACATGGCAATGGAGGAGGCTGCCCATCAAGAAGTTGACAAACAAACATAAACGATGTAATTTCAGATGGTGAGAAGTGCTGTGAAGTGCGTGGATAGTTAGGAGAGTCGGTAGTCAAAGCAAATACTTATGAGAGAAAGGATAACAGCCTCACACATCCAATTGTCACCTGGAGTGGCCTTCTGGTGAGAAAAGTTTTTTATATTGCAATGGATAATAAATTAGGTCAGCTTTGTGAAATTCAAGGTAGAAATGTTGCAAATGTTTATTCTTTTATATAAGAACCACCTCTTAGGAAAATTTGATGTCAGTTCCTAGCAATTTAGACGCAGAAATGTGTATTACAGACTTATTGTTCTGGAATAATTTTAAAAGCTAATTTACTGTTGGAATTCCAAATTCACAATATTGCCGAGTCAAGCTGAGTGCTTGTAGTCGTAGTTCACTACCTGTGTTCCCCTTTGTGTTAATGATCATGTTAATTACCTGCAGGTGTCTTTATTTCTCCCCCATTAAGGAATAGGGATTTCACTTGACTTAATTCCAATTAAAATATTTACCTTTATTTGGCCGGGTGGCAGTGGCTCACATCTGTAATCCTAGCACTTTGGGAGGCTGAGGCAGGTGGATCACTTGAGGTCAGGAGTTTGAGACCAGTCTGACCAACATGGTGAAACCCTGTCTCTACTGAAAAAAAAAAAAAAAAAAAAAATTAGCTCAGCGGGGTGGTGTATGTCTGTAGTCCCAGCTACTAGGGAGGCTAAGGCAGGATAATTGCTTGAACCTGGGAGGTGGAGGTTGCAGTGAGCAGAGATGACACCATTCACTGCACTTCAGCCTGGGTGATAAGAGCGAGACTCTGTCTCAAAAAAACAAAAAACACTTTTTTTCTATGCAAATTCTCCCTGCAACTGGAAATATTCAAGTAAAATTTGCCTCCATTTGAGACTGTGCTACTAATATTTAGATTCGAGGAGTATAGACTTTGCTACTATTGTTTTACATTTTTCTGCATGAAGAGAGCAAACATTTTCAAGATGCTTTATGTGTAAACTAAAAAATATGTAAAGATGATAATAATGGGAAATACGAATGTAGTGCTTTTAGTTAGAAACTTCCAAACGAAAAAATATAGTTCAAAGGTTGGTCCCTGTGATATATACACCCCTTTAATAACTGATACAGTTATCTATAAAAATATGCATTTCTCCTACAAAACGAATTTTCTTAAGATGGGTTGTAGACAATGAAATTATCACCGACATAGGGATACACTTAAAAAATTGAGGTAAAATTTATGCGCAGCTAAATGCACTGGCTTTAAGTCAATCAATGAATTTGGATAAATGTGTTTACTTATGTAACCACCAACTCAATCAAGGTATAGAACATTTCTATAATTTCAGAAAGTTCTCTCAGGTAGGGGGCATAATTTGAGGTATGTAGACTATTCTGATTCTGAAAATAATTACAGTCAGGAATCTGGCTTATTCATGCCAATAAGTTAAAAAGATATGTTTCATTAATACATTTTACCAGCATCTTAGTTGAACAAGTCATTTTCTTTAACGTCTGCTGGCAGTTAAATATTGTCCATTGCCCATGGGCTTATCAGCAGTGCCAAAATCATTTGGGAAATTAAACTTTATTCTGAAGGTAGCAACAGCTTGCTGATTAATTTAACAATGAGCTAATTATAAATAACTTCTTATAATTAGTCCAAGGCAGGAGGTTTTGTTTCATTTACATCAAACATGTCCATCATCAGGTATCTTTTGGGCCCAGAAGGCAATCTCAGTTTTCTAGTTGAAATGAACCAAAGCCACCTGAAGAGACATGGTTTGCAGCAAGAACTGCTCCGATTTTGTTTTCATTCATTCATTCAACAGATTAAACTCTTACCATGTGCCAGGAACTGCTAAGTACTGAGGTTATAGCAGTGATCAAAACAGAGAAAATCTTAGGGGTGTAGCTCAGGGGTAGACCATCTGACTGCAAAACAGACACAATTCCTCTCCTCATGGACAAAAGCAACAACAACAAAAAAAAAACCCCACAAAAAATCCAAAAATGCAAACCCAAAAGAGTCTATAATATAATGTAATGTCATGTAATTTGAAGTATGAAGAAAAATAAAGCAAGGTAAAGGGCTAGGCAGTGTTGGGGATGAGGGTCAGAGTGTTATTGAAGTGTAGTCATGGAAAACTTCTTTGAATATATCCAAGCAGGAGTTTGTTTCCAAGTGATCCGTTGAACTGTGTAAGCATTTTTGTTTATTTCAAATAAAATATATTTGTATTATTTGTCATTCATACTGTCCATCCATACTGCACTATCTTCTGTGTCAGGTAGTCTAATAGAAATATACATGTTTTGTTCTTAAAAAAAGAAAGATTGATATTTGAGTAGAGGTTTGAGAAAAATGGGACCATGTAGGTTTCTGGGAACAAATGCAAAGGCCCTGAGGTGAGAATGTGCTTGAAGCTTTTCAAGAACAGTAAGGTGAGGAAGAGGCAAGGATGCTGGAGAGGGAAGAGTGGCCAGCCCCATCAGGTCACCTGGGACATTCTAGACCTTGGTAAGAACTTCGGAACTGAGATTGTCAGAGATGTGTGGAGTCTTTTGGTATCTTTTTTTTTTTTTTAAACTAAATATGAATAAATGTTATTCTGGAAGTATCTTTGTTGTACTGAAATGATAACACTGCAAGTTTTTTGTTGTTTATGAAAACGGGCTATCAAAAACTAAAGTTCATTACAGAAATATAAAGATAATTACATTTCTGCATGAATTTTAAAAACAAAACTTTTCATTTTGGAACAATTTAGATTTACATAAAAGTTATAAAGATAGTCCAGAAAGTTGCTGTATATCCCTTATATAGTTTCCTCTGTTAATATCATACATTACGACAGTTCATTTGTTAAAACTAGAATATTGACATTGGCTTATTACTATTATTAAACATCAGGTTTTATTTGGATTTTGCTAGTTTTTCCATCAGTGTCCTCTTTCTGTTTCAGGATTCAATATATGGTACCACATTGCACTTAGTTGCCATGCCTCCCCAGTCTTCTCTGGTCTGTGGCAGTCTTCTTGTTTTTCATGACCTTGACTGTCTTGAGGAATAGCAGTCAGGCACCCCATAGAATGTTCCCAATTTGGGCTTGTCTTTTGTTTTTCTCATGATCGGACTAGGGCAATGAGTCATCAGAAATAATACAGAAGTGAGTGCCCTTCTTATCATATCATATCAACAGGTACCTGCATCCACATGATATCTCTAGTGATGTTAACCTTTATCACTTGGTTGAGGTAGGTTTTCCAGATTTCTCCACCATGAAGTTACTATTTTCACCTTTCCCTACTCTATTCTTTGGAATCAAGCTCACTCTTAAGGGAAGGATGGTGAGACTTAAGCTACTTAGGAGTGTTTTAAGGGGAAGAGTAACATAATCCTATTTATGCTCTTAAAAGGGAAGGGCCACTCTATGTTGAGAGCAGACTATACGGATAAGAGCAGAAGCAGGAAGACTGGGCAGTGTCCAGGTAAGACATAGTGGCTTGGATTGGGGTGACAGTCAGGGAAATGATGAGATTTGTGTATGCTTGGGAGATAGAGCCTATGGGTTTTATATTGCTCTTCTTCCTTCACCACCATGAGGGCAATGGCCATTAGTAACGATGGACATTATCTTGTTTTACTAATTACAGTGTCACTTCCTGGAAGGACAGTGCTCTTCTTCTACTGTTGTTGGATGTTATAAAGATTGTTGGTTGATTTGTTTGCATTTTCAAAGTAAGCCTTACTCATTACTGGAGTCAAGTTACAAATGTCTCTGATTTTAGAGATAAGTATTAGCATAAAAATTTAGATAATCCAGCTTAGGGAAGCTAATTTATTCAGAACCTCCTATCTACAAGGCCCCTTTTTAGATGTTTCATATTTGTTGTATTTATATTTTTGTAAGTATATTTATATTTCTGGTGAATTTCAAAGCCCACAAAAAAGCAAGAATGTAACTCTCCCTATTTTTCTTTTCTTTTTTTGAGGCGGAGTCTCGCTCTGCTGCCCAGGCTGGAGGGGCCGTGGCACGATCTCGGCTCACTGCAAGCTCCACCTCCCAGGTTCACGTCATTCTCCTGCCTCAGCCTCCCGAGTAGCTGGGACTACAGGAGCCCTCCACCACGCCCGGCTAATGTTTTGTATTATTTTAGTAGAGATGGGGTTTCACCGTGTTAGCCAGGATGGTCTCGATCTCCTGACCTCATGATCCTCTCGCCTCGTCCTCCAAAAGTGCTGGGATTACAGGCGTGAGCCACCACACCCGGCCGCTCTCCCTGTTTTTCTGTAAGTGAACTTAAATTTTATCATAAACCAACTTTTTTATGACATAAAAAACAGTCCAGTTATATCTATGTCAGCTCTGTTCCTTTGGTGATCACATTAGTCATTTCATATTTACACCTGTGTAACTGTGGGCTTTCCCTCTTCTTCCTTTTCTCCTTCCTGATACTGATGTGAAAACTGCAGAGATTTGTGAATATGCCACTTTGGACTTGGAGGAAACCATGGCGTGTACTTCTCAATTTTGATTGGTTGAGATCTCCTTCTGTCTCCCATGAGATGTAGCCAGTCGGTTTGGTCTTTAGGCATGTCCTCGACAGGAGCAATCTCCTAAGAAATAACTGCATTCTTCTTAGCTCTCCCAAGGGATGGTGCATGCTGTATGTATCCTTCCTGCAGCACCTCCTAATTCTGCCTTGACACTCTACAAGTCTACCAGCAGACTCTCTCAGAACAAGGGAGATTCAAATCCTCTTTCTTTAGGGAGGCTGAAACCTACACAGGTGTTCTATCATCTCCCTTCTCCAGCACCAGCTCTTCTTAATGGGAGTTGGCTCCAAAGGGCAGGAGCTTGGCTTCCAAACCAGCATCTAACTTGTTCGTTTCACTCTCTCAGCTTGTAGAAGATTTTTGTTCCTAAAGGGCTTGGAGGCAGAGGTGGGAAGTCCTCTGCAGAAAGAAGGGATCACTCAGTTTTTCCAAATCTATGGTTTATTAAAATTGGGCTTTTGGAAACAAGAGAAAATCAATAATTATTTTGTTTCTCACTGTATAAAGCAGTGGGAATGGGAGGCTGCAGTAGAGGTTGGGGTACAGGAGCTTTTGAAGAGTTGGGTAGAAGAGTGCAGAAGTGGAAAACAGACTAGCAGAGCAATGCATAAGCTAACACTCATAACACCAACAATTGCATGACTATTTCACATACCTTTATATTAGTTCTGTTGTACCTTCTTATCATTTGGTAAATGAGAAAGTTAATTAAGAGAATTTACAAAAAATTATGCAAGCTTATATGGAGAGTATGCATTGGTGGAGCCAAGAATCAAAGCCAGAGCTGTTCTAACATCAAAGCCTCTGTTTTGTCTACTACAGCTCATAATCCAACTCATCTAATAACATTTCCCTTGCATGTGAATGACCCAAAGTCTTCCAGGGAGAGCAATGACTGGCCTGGGCAGTGGTTAAGCAGGATGGAGGGCACCTCCTTGGTCAGCAGGTGTCTAACATCTCGCTTTCTCTTTTTGGATTTCAACCTTTAACCCATAATGATTGAGTGCTTATGCTGTGGTGCAGGAATACAATGGTGAACCAGCTAGTTCTTGCCCTTAAGGAAGTTAGAGCCACGGAGAGGAGAGAGACACGTGAAAAGATACTTAAAATTCAGCATAGTGAAGCACCACTAACAAAGTGAAACAGATGGCTATGAGAGACCCAGAAGGAGCCCCTAACTCTGCCCTGGGAGATCCACAAAGTCTTCCTGGAACAGACAGGGTTGAAAGGACAGAGCTATATCAGTGGCTGCGGGATACAGGGTGATGGAGGAGGGAGTGTGATAGCCCATTACAAACCTCCTTTTTGTGAATAATGTTCTCCTCCTACTCCTTCAAAGCAGAGTGAACTGAGCTCCAGCTGAGTCAGGGACAGGGGAAGGCCGTCCCTTCCTGGGTCCACCCTCTAAGATAATGGAGAACTTGTCAGTAACCAAAGGCTGACTGTCCCTATGCATCCCCCAAACAAGCACTGAATGCTCTGCAGCCAAAGCTACTACTACCTCTTATTGATTGCTTCTGAAAAGGTTTCCACTGCTGCATGTTCAGGCTGCTCACCTTCTAGCCCGTGGAGCTATTTTCACTGGCTTTGCCTTCCCTCTGGCCTGAATTAGGCAGCATTTGTGAGGTAAACACCGCCAGGGCAATCAAGCGCCACAGAAATACAGCAGAAACATGCAAAGCAAACTACACCATTTCCTCCTCCCTGGATTTACAGGCCTCAGGAAGAGCCAAGGCGAGGATGCTTGTTGGAGACTGCTTATTCTCACTTGAACAGGCAGTGTTAAAAAAAAAGAAATAAGAGAAATGTAGTTATTTTCGAAATGTGGCCTTTTCCCTCTATTCTGTCCCTCCTGCAGGCTTCTATTCAAAGACTCATGTTCTCCCTCAGACATTTCAGCTTCTGAACTTATTTCACATAAAAAATGCATGACATGTTTTTTTTTTTTTTGTTATATATTTTTAAAGATGACAGTGAATTTCCCCAATTCTCAGTGTTTTCTGCTGTTTACTTCTGCAGGGGAACACAGAACATGCTTTTAGCAGTCACGGCTGCCAGAATGAAGCCCACAGGGCTGATGGCAGATGGATTGTGATGCTTGTCCTTGGGGGTTTAAATGCTCTGGTGGAACATCTTACCCCGATGTGCAGGCTTTTATGCTTCTGGGGACAATGGAGTCCCTGGGACCTGGGGAAAAACAGAGTGTGATCCAGTGGCCTGCATGCTGGGCTAGGCTTCAGGAAGGCCAGGGTCTAGTGCTGCCTCCGGGGAGGGGTCCTGGAGCAAGTCCCGTCCTGTCTCTGGCCATGGAAGTTTGCATCTGAGCCGCCAGATACTGTTGCCTTCAGAAATGTGATGGAGAGTCTGTGCCCTCCACTCCATCACATGCACATATTCTGGAGGCTACAGATTAAGTTGCCTGCCTTAAGAAAACTCTGAAGAGAAAATTGAAATCTGTGAAAATGATGGTGGGGAGACAGGAGAGGCAATGTTGAATATTCGTGCAACCATACCATACTTGTTCTTCTATAAAACAACATCTAAACTATAATTTAGTTTAAAAATTCAGTGACATACACTTTCTCCAAGGGCAGGCACATGAAGTTGACAGTAAAAAGGAAACACTGAATTCGCTGAATGGCCTTTGTCCCCTGTGACCTCATCAAGCGCTTACAACTAGTGTATACTGCAGGTATTATCCCTATTTTTGAGGTGAGGAAATTCAGGCAGAGAGCCCATATCATTAGTGAGTTAAGTAGTTTCTAATTGGCTAAGCCAATATCCCAACCAAGGCCAGGTCAGGTGCAGTGACCTTCCTTAGAGCCTTGCTCAAGTCAGGACCCCCAGGTTTGAGCCTGGGCTCCCCTGCTAGTGTCCTTGGCAGTCCCTTCCCTCCTCAGAGTCTGATTCTCAGGAGAATCCTCTTTCTGGCTTCCCAGGGTTGTTGTGACAACCATAACCAAGAGACAACATGAGGAAGTGTTTTGTAAGTGACAGCATGTTATACAAATACCAGAGAGAATCATTATTCCTCTGTTGCCACTGAAGGAGGCACACCTGTTGATGAATGACTGAAATATTTAGCTAAGGACTTGCCGAGCAGTCTTGTCTTATGTAGCAGAGTAGCAAGTGAGGCCTTTTGTCAATGGGACACATTCCCCATGCTGGTTTTTTGCTTCACATGGATGCAAAGTGCAGGCCATATGGTAGGCACATAATACTTGCCAAAAGGGTGTGTGGGGTAACCCTTAGGAGCAAGGCTGCTGGAGCCAAATTGCCTGCCTCTGCCACTTGCCTGCTTTGTGCCTTTGGGCACATTAGCCTCTCTGTGTCTCAGTTTTCTAATCAATGAAATGGGGATAAGTATAGGCTCTATCTCATAAGATTATGTCACAGACGAGATGAGTCAGTTCATGCACAGCTCTTAGCACCATGCCTGGAACCATACTAAGTGCTATAGAAGTGCTGGCTATTGCACTTGCTTGCGGATTTTGACCAGCCTTGATAGAGGTGGCAGGAGCCACGTGTTGATGGCAATGGTAAGCTCCACGGTAGAGTGCCACCATGCCAAAGCTCCAGGTCAGTGCCTTTCCCTACAAAGAACATTCTTTAGGGCTCACAAAAAATAGCCTCTCTGTCTAATATTTCCTAAGTGGAACAAGTGCTGGTGACAGGCTTGGTGAGGGGCTAGGCAAGACTGTGCCCTATTCGGCCTCATCTCCATCTTCATTTCACATCATGCATCTTCCTGGGGCTCCACATCTACATGCTGAATCCTTTTAGGTCCTAGAAAGTGGTATGCTCTCTTCCCTCTTGCACACACTATTCCTTCTACTGGAAAGGCTCTTTCTTTGCTACTATAGCCCCAGGCTAGCTTGTCAACTTGCTCACACCTGTCTGCACATCCCTCAGGTCTCAGCTTACATGGCATATCTCGGGGAGGTTTGTCCTGATGTCCTTCGACTGGTTTGAAAAAAAGTGTTAGGATGCAATACAGACTCTAATAATGACTGGAGTGAAAGTTGTTACCTGGAAACTCTGTAGAGTAATAGCATTTGCTTACTCAATTGTACACTTGTTTTATATACATGATATGCTATTTTTTTTTTTTTGAGACAGAGTCTTGCTCTGCCACCCAGGCTGGAGTGCAGTGGCCGGATCTCAGCTCACTGCAAGCTCCGCCTCCCGGGTTTACGCCACCGCGCCCGGCCTGCTATTTTTTTTTACATAAACTGAAAGTAATTTATACATTATATTATTTGCTTATACAAAGTAGTTTACTCTTTGTATAAGAGTTTTTGGGTTGGACAAATTTCCTTTTTTATCCTCTTTCTCTCCTTGGCTATCTCCATTCTGGTGTCAGCTCTTGACAAAATCAGAGTTGATGCTCCTTAGTTGTTTTTTTTTAAGAAACAATGAGTTAAAGGTTTTATATCATTAAGAAGTCTAGAAAATGTCAAATGGCTTCTGCTCTTTTAAAAATTTATTTATTTGAAACAGTATTGTGCCAATTCAGATATTGGTTCCATTGGGTTTCAGCCCTCATGTTTGTAAATGAAAACAACGGTTAAACAACAGGGAATAGTTTATACTTCAGCGGCTTATAGTGTTAACCGTGAGAGGAAAGTAAAAGTGAATTTTTTTTACTGTTTCTGTTTCCTCTGTATTCTCTACAATTTCCTCCAATTACCATACAATAATAAAAAGTTACTAAAATTTAGAAAATAAAACAAGGAGAAATTCAATATTTTATAAATTCAATTCCAATCAACAATATTCCAAACCAATGAGACTGGAAAATGGGAACATTAAAAAAATTAAAAAAAAAAAAAGATTTCCAAGACAATCACCTTGAAATCTTTTCTCTATTCCTCCTCCCACGTGGTATTAAGACTCACCACTAGCCTATTTGCCATCTCCTGGGCACATCCCAGTGTTTGTCCCCCTGCCTTTGAGGAGATGAACACCCAGAAGACTAATTGCTCGTAGAAAAGCCCCAAGAGAGATTGTCCTTCAGCTGGCTGTACTGAATTTATTTTCATGTTATTTTTCCTTCCAGCTTTCTTGTCTCCTACTTCTACTTCCTTTTTAAAGACACCTTTTGGTTCTTTCCTTCTACTTTTAACCAACCATCCCTGCCTTCCTGATCATCATCCCAGTCACTATAGTCCAGTAGTGTCTCTTTCAGGGAAGATTTTTCCATACTTCATCTTTTCATACTTTCCTTATCACAATGTTTCTTCCCTGTTTTCCACTCAGTTACCCCTGAGTTTTTCTCACTAGTCAGGGAGAAGGAAAGCACAAGGGAATTTTAAAGATATTCAGGGATCCTTTTCCAATTAGTACCTTGAAATGTTCCTAAACCAAACTTTTCATGTAAGTTTTACAGGAATCAAAATGAAATTTGAGTGTGTGTTTTTTTTTTAAATTAGCCATTTAAAATTGTGTTTCAGAGACCCTTGGTCATTTTTCCTGTCATGGACCTAAAGGGCCCTGAAACTTACCATACATTTAATAAGATATTTACCTCTCTCTTGCAAAGAGCTGGAAGTAACAAATTGTGATTCATATCTAGGGTTGTCTCGTATGTTTCACCAAGACCTGTCTGCACCATTATCAAAAAGGCAAATTTTACATTTCAGCAAATAAAATATGTAATGCTTATGATAAGTCCTTGCAAGAAGTCTCTGCAAAAATTGTGCTGGGTTCTTTTCTAATGCTGCAACTAAAAACCAGAAAAGAGTTCAGCCACTGAATCCATTTCAAATGAATGATAGAACTGTGCTTGAAATTTTCCACTGCCAATTGTTTCTGTCTAAAGGGAGATTATACTTTAATACTTTAAAGGGGTCAGAATGCTCCCCACTTTGAAGCAAAGACCCTTGTGTAGAAACCCATTGTGTTTGTTCACCCCCAAAATAGGGATCCAAATCTGTTTGAATTTTTAATAAAGAAGTGCAAACCAGTATTATAGGTGCAATATAATTCTCTCTCTTTTTTTTGAGACCGATTCTTGCTCTGTCACCTAGGCTGGAGTACAGTGGCACAATCTCGGCTCACTGCAACCTCTGCCTCCCGGGTTTAAGTGATTCTCCTGCCTCAGCCTCCTGAGTAGCTGGGATTACAGTCACGTGCTACCACGCCAGCTAATATTTTTGTATTTTAGTAGAGAGGGGTTTCACCATGTAGGTCAGGCTGGTCTCGAGCTCCTGATCTGATGATCCGCCCACCTCGGCCCCCTGAAGTGCTGGGATTACAGGTGTGAGTCACCACACCCGGCATCATTATTGTTTTAACTGGCATTTCTTTGACTACTTTGAACATTTTTCATATATTTATTGGTCATTTATATATCTCATTTTGAATATTTTCTAGTCATACCCTTTGCATTTTTTTCTATTGCTATGATTGTCCCCATATGGATTTATATAAACTACTCATATATTTAGACACTATTCTTTAGTCTCATTTGTTTCAAAATGATCATTTTCCAAGGCATTTGCCTTTTAGTTTTGTTTTCTATGTTTATTTGACATACAGAATATTAAAACGTATGTAGTTGAGTCTTGAGCTTTTAAAAGTGTATTTATCACTTCTTGATTTCCCTGTTTCCAACACACTAGAATTTGAGAGAGAGAGAGAGAGAGAGAGAGAGAGAGACAGAGAGAGAAAGAGAGAGATTTGTAATGTAGCATTTTATTTTCAAGGAGTTAATAATCAGCGTCTAAATGTTATTGAATCTGAGGGTTAGAGAACAATTATGTCCCCTTTACTTATTTAGAAAAAAGCCAAGTGATGGGAAGAGGGGAGACACATGAATCAGTATTTATTGTGAATAAAAGTAGCTCTAGGTGTGCTCACTGACTCACCCCGTTTTACCAGTGTTGGAATCGAAAGGGACCTCAACAGTCAAAGGTCAACTTTACAACCCCCATACCCAACGCAGGAATCCTGCCAGTACTATTTCCATCATCTCCTTGATAACCACCAGGGGAGCTTGACTTTCCCGCTGGAGTCCATTACAACTTTGAATGTCGGCGGACATACCTTTCTTACGTTGTGCTGAAATTTGCCTGCCTGTGAGTTCCATTCTCCAAGCCTCGCTCTGCCCTTTGGAGCCACATTGACAAAGTGGGCCTACCTGGGAAAATATCAGCTATTCAGTGAAAGCTGCCATATCACACCAAGAAGTCTCATCTCTTTAACAATCACCTTGAAATCTTTTCTCTCCTCTCATATGGTATTAAGACTCACCACTAGCCTGTTTGCCATCTCCTGGGCATATCCCAGTGTTTGCCTCTCTCCTCTCTTGTAGGTGCCCAGCATGGAACACAGAACTTTGTGTGAGCCTGATAGGGGCAGAACTGGTGCAAATATGACAGCTCAGGTCTTTCTTCTCTGCTCAGACTGGTGTGGCTCATCTTCCCTTGCTGCTTTTCTTTTTCTGAACTGCTGTCCCCATTTCTCAGGAACCCTAGAGCTGATGCCCTTTCCTTTGCCCTGCCCTTTGCCTTTCCTTCACTTCGTTCCACCCTTGAGTGAAGGTTTGTCTGTCTTTTTTTTGTTTGTTTGTTGGGCTTATTATTGTTGACAGAACCCTGGGAAACCTCTCACATAGCTTCTTGGCAAGAGCTGGTTGGGGCACCACCTACCTGCCTGCACTTCCCTTTCTCCTGGTTTGGAAGCCCGCACCTTTTGCTTACCATGGCAGCAGTTTTCAATCTGGGTTTGCGGGACAAGGTGTTGGTTTTGGACCTTGGCCTCATCATCCTGTTAGACTGGTGCTCAGGCTTGGCTGATCCAGATCCTTCTACTGAGGCTGATCCAGGGTGGCTAGGGGAGGGCAGGGCAGGGTAATGCAGAACAGGCCATGGCAGGGCAGGGCCCAGGGTAAAGGTGGGGCCAGTAGAGCTAGGTGGGGCTGGGCTGCATGGAAAATCAACTTGTTTCCTTAAATCAGTTCACCCTGGTGATGGCAGAACAATGAAAGAAGTGGGCTTAACCGAGTCCCAGTCCTGGTTAACCAGCTGGGAGACATTGGATAAGTCATGTGTCCTCTCTAGGAGCATGGCACTGGATAGCAATGCCAACTTCTGCTGTCTGTCAAGCCATGACGCCAGCACTGTGCAGGCAAGAGTGTGATAGGCATCATCCCATTCTGTCATAGCAGCAAACTCATGAGGGAGGTCCTATTACTGTGCTCATTTTACAGATGAAGGTATAGTAAAGTAGGTTAAAAAACTTGCCCAAGGTCACGGCATTAGTAAGTAGCTGAGCTGGGTGGAATTTGAACCCCAGTGACCTGAACACTTGTGCTCCTGAACACAAAGCTGTGCACCCCCCAACGCCACAACCCCTCCTTCTCAATTCTTTTTACTTCTATGGCTTCTCATAATTCAATAGCATCTCTAAGGTCTGGGAAGGACCATGTTCAGGTCATTTGTCCTTAGTGTGGGAGCAGCAGCCTGGAGACCTGTGTGTTTCTGCTCTTCGTTTTTCTGCCTCTGAGCTAAGGTCACCTACACCCTGCCAGCTTGTCTGAAGCATCCTGCAAGCAGGTAGAAAGGGCAAATTTCTACCAGAAATAGGTTTATGTTAGTTTTGATATCACCATCTTTATATTCAGGAATTAAAAACCCAGAAACAAAACCAAGCTTGAGTTTCCTTGATTGGAACGCCTTTCTAAAACATGCTTGTTAATTATCCAAGTTGGCTGAGGTTGTTTGCCTAAAATATTTTGTCTTCTTGTAGACACACGAAAAATTAATTGCTCTGGCTTTTTTTTCCCTCTGTAATGTTCTGATGTCCCGGCATGCCAATGCCTGAGAAAACCTAAATACAGAATGAGTACTATTCTGTAGCTGAGGACTGGAATTTTGATTGCCCAAGGTTATGGAAGTCTTCTTGCAACATAGGAGTCAACCCCAAATAAACAAACAAACAATCAAAGCAGCCACCTGGCCTCTCCGGAAAAAAAGTCCTTCTCTCTTTAAGGAGTTTAACTTGCCTTCCCTCAACACAACAGGTAAAAAACTTCCATTATTGTTTCCTTGGATTACACACAACATCAGCAGGATACAGTGATTTTTGGGTTTGTGTAGTGCCTTCCTAAGACTGCAACATTTTCATTATTATTATCACAATGTGTGTGTGTGTGTGAGAGACAGAGAGACAGAGACAGAGAGGAGAGAGAGGACGAGAGCACGCCAGGATTGGGGGAGGTTTTCACGTTGAAAGATAGCAGGTCTGTGGCACCAGGAATTGCCAACAAACTGGTGAAGGGCAAGAGAAGATACCAGAGAGCCTTAGTTCTGTAGATTCATATATTTTGTGTCTGGGAGGAAAAGCACACTCTTTTAAGAAAAACATGTAAAGTCTTGGCATAAATACTACATGGCACATAATAGATGTATTCAATACATATCAATTCTATTCTAATCTCCTCCTCCAATAATATAATCATATTTACCATAGAATTTTTATTGGCATAACAACTGAAAGTAATTGGCGCTGTCACATAAAAGTAAGATTTCTGAGCCTCTGTTATTTTTTTTAAAGTTTATTTTGAGCTCAGCTGCATCACCATGAACCCTGCAGTAGCATTTATCTAAATGTGGTTATAGCTTACATGGCTTCTCCTGGGTTCTCTCTCATCTGTTTGTACCTGTGTATAACTTAATCTTCTGCCTTTTTGTTTTCTTTCTGCCTAAATGAAGAAGAAGAATGCTGAGATTTCTCCAGGACACACCTGTGCACTGTTGCAGAGCAGCTGATCTCGGGGAAGGCTGGTTTTGCCACACAGGTGGTGACAGGGCGGTCTCAACAGGCTCCCAACCCAACCAAATAAAGGTGTGTGGGGGTTGCAAAGCCAGTGTATGTGGAGTTGGGGGCTGGAATGAGGGAAAGGGACACCTTTGTCAGGGTTGTTAGGAGGTGTTGCTTAATTAGTCTGAATGAAAAATGTAACTAGAAGACCAAGCGTCACATTTTAACATGTGTGTGCATGCTCACACACGTACACACACACACACACACACACTCTTTCTCTCTGAGTGCACCCTTTCCTACATGTTCTTTCCTAGGTTAAATCAAGGGGCCTACATTTTGGGGTTTTGGAGCAAAAACTCAAATGCTTTATCAGTTAGGTTTCTTTCTTTTTTTTTTTTTTGCATGCATTTGCAATTCAACGCTGTCTGGCTTGGATTAGAATAGGGATAAATGTGAGTTCGTTTCTGTTTTCTACATCCTATCTAGGGCACAGAGTATGCTCCATCTTGGTTATTGTTGCTGTTTTAAGAAGTAGTATGAGAACGCTTGCCAACTACTTACTTTCTTTTAACCATCTACTTTTTTTTGGACTCAGCTTCTTCATCTATAAAATAGGTATGATCCCTTAATGCTGTGATAGATGGATAGAAGTCTATAAAAGCCAGGGGTAGTTTTAATCTACAAAATAACATGTGAAGAATTTTAACCTTAAAAATTAGATTTCATCATGCTATTAATGAAATAGTCATCTGAAAAGATTTCATTTTATTAACAATCAAGGAAATTCACCTGCAAAAATAAAGGCATTATATCTAATAAGTATCAGATTGTCAGAGACAAAACATATCGATCATATGTAGTGTTTGTGAGGATGTGGGTGCATTGGATTACCTTTTCTGCAAGGTGTATTGTCAATACATTTCAAAATTTAAACTGTGTTCATGTCTTTTGATGAGGTGATCTCTTTTCCAGAAAGTTATTCTTAGGAGAAAATTAGAAAGGTATTCAAAGACATATTTATAAGTTTTTATTTCTCCTCCTCCTCCTTGTTCTTCTTCTCCTTCTTCTTCTTCTTTTTTTTTTTTTTTTTTTTTTGAGACAGAGTCTCGCTTTGTTGCCCAGGCTGGAGTGCAGTGTGGCATGATCTTGGCTCACAGCAACCTCCACCTCCTGGGCTCAAGTGATTCTCCTGCCTCAGCCTCCTGAGCAGTTTGGATTACAGGCATGCACCACCACACCTTGCTAATTTTTGTATTTTTAGTAGAGATGGGGTTTCATCATGTTGGCCAGCTGGTCTCAAACTCCTGACCTCAAGTAATCTACTCGCCTTGGCCTAACCAAAGTGCTTGGATTACAGGTGTGAGCCACTGCACCTGGCCAGTTTTTCTAAGATTTATTGATAAGAGTGAAAAATGGGGAATAAAATACATGTCCACAAATAGGAAATTATTTAAATTAATTATGATATAACTCCAAATGGAATAAATACTCAGTGGCTGTTCAAAAGGAGATTGTAGCTCCATATTTTTCATATGGAAAGACAGCTGTGATACACTGTTAAGTGAAAATAAAATTACAGAATTGTATGTTTCACATTATTACACTTAGAAGGACATGTTTATGTTTATATCTATACTTAGATGGACATGTTTATGTCTATATCTATACTTAGATACATAAAGAATGTATTTGTATATAATGGTCTCTGGTAGAAGAAGTTAGCGGGGAAGAACATTCACTTTGTACTTGATACACTTTTCACTTGCTTAAACATATTTTTAATAGTGAATGGTATTATGTCATATAATCAGTGAAAACAATAATAACAAAGAAGAAAAAAAAATCCAAGGGGCATTACAGTGAAACTCTTAATTCTATTGCTTCTACTAATTTCTCTCATTTGTAATATGATCATTGAATGGGATACCCTCAACTTCTGATCAACTAAGTAGGGACACGGGCCTAGACTATTTACAGTGGGTGAAAGAAACAGTAAAAGATAAACAAGCAAGAGATAAACAATGTGAACATATGATATAACTGGATGAGGCCTGCCATAAATAACACACTAATCTACTTAATGAAATAATATATGATAGGCACTTGATGGGCTTTGTGAATTGAATATCATGGGAAAAGGAGGTCGTTGAATGTTAGAGAGAGCGACAGGGAGACAGCTGGCGGAATGATAGGCGCTGTATTCAATGCTGTGGGAAGTACGATTCCCTCCAGGCTCTTTTCTTTCTGAGAGACCCAGTGGTAGGCAGTAGAGACTTTCAGTCTACTTTGCCTTTATTTTGGACTGAGACCTAGATGCTATCGTGTAAAAATATCCCTGCTAATGCATATTAAGATGTGACATGCTTCCTTTTTAAAATTTTGTATGCCTTTGTATCATTAACCTGAGAAAAAAAAAAAAAAAAAAAAAAAGAGAGAGCCCATATCCCGGTGCGTAACTAAAACCTCCCGGTGGGATTTGTTTAGTGTGAGAGCGTGATTAGTAATTTTAGTGATTAGTAATTTTCTCCCTCAGGTGGTTTTCTGCATTCCTGTAGAGATCGTGTGCACAACAGGGCTGCCAAGTGAGAAGAAAAGGCTCAGGCAGAAAATATCACGCTTTAAAAAACAGTGTGTGTGCATGCGTCCGCATGTGTGCGTGTGTGTGTTTTAAACAACTATTTTAGTTACTTTGACAAATAAAGTGCTTTGATTTGGAATCATGTCTTTTATGTCTTATACAATCTCTGGTCTTGCAGCCGTCTCATTATGTAATAATTTTATTCAAGAAAATTGTGTCTGTGGTCCCATCCACTCACAACCCAGTCTCTCTCACACCGTTTCTATTCCCCCACTGGTTTTGGAAAAGCAAGCCAATTCTAAAAGTCTTAGCTTAAGGAGGCTTCTGGATTTTATTTGCAGTTTCTTAGAGCCAACTGTGGAAATCATAAGATTGAGGCAGAAAGGGTATAGCTTTTTCAATTGGAGAAAAAAAAAAAGACTGCAGATGTCTACAATGAGAGCTCCATTAAGGAGGGCCATTTTTAAGTGTCTCACTAGGTCAACCCATTCCCCTTCCCAATAAAGGGCACTCACATGAACTGAAAACACACCTGGCAGCTGGGTCGCTAGCAACAGTATGCAGTTGTTTTTCGTCTTGCCACTCCCTGGGGATTGAAGTCGTTTAGCACAAAGATTAAGCAACCTGTGTGGCCTTGGGATTCTCCCACTTGAAGCTTTCATAATTTTATTTTTGCGTATCTATAAGCACATATACTGGGCCCAGTGACCTCATTAGTAACTGTTAGCTCCTCGGAATGTTGCTATCTGAACCCAAGAAAGGATACACTGTGTTTGGGTTACTCTTTGGTTTCTAAGGCTAAAATTGGCACTTAGAACAGTTAATGAAATAAATGTTAGAGTTGAGAGGTAATGCACTTATAGTGACAAAATGATTTGCTGACCAACGTTATCGGGGTGGTAGACTTGGGCCATGTCTTCCTCCTTCATCATTGTCACCACCAGCACCACCACCACCACCACCTCTCATATATCAATTGCACTTTGTAGAAACACTTTCCCATGCATCATCTGATTTGGTTGTTATGGCAGTCCTGTAAGGTCCGGGTGACTGTGGATTGTCTCACCATTTTCAATGCGGAGTCTCTGAAACCATGCATCAAGCATCAGAGCAAAGAAGAGAATCTACACTTTCCAGTTACTGGTTCCAACCTCTCTGAAGCACTTCAAGGTGGGTTGTAGGAGGAGCACACCAAGCACTTTAATTCTGCGCTGAGATCTTAGCCTGCCTTGAACTCTAATCTTTTTTTTTTTTCTTTTTTTTTTGAGACGGAGTCTCGCTCTGTCGCCCAGGCTGGAGTGCAGTGGTGCGATCTCGGCTCACTGCAAGCTCCGCCTCCCGGGTTCACGCCATTCTCCTGCCTCAGCCTCCCGAGTAGCTGGGACTACAGGGGCCCGCCACCACGCCCGGCTAGTTTTTTTGTATTTTTAGTAGAGACGGGGTTTCATCATGTTGGCCAGGATGGTCTTGATCTCCTGACCTCGTGATCCGCCCACCTCGGCCTCCCAAAGTGCTGGGTTTACAGGCGTGAGCCACTGCGCCCGGCCGATCTCTCATTTTGTACATAGACTGAGGTTACCCTTAGAATACAAGAGATGGATTTGAATGAATCTACAAGTTCAGTGTAAGAATCTAAAATATATTTCCCCTCCTTTGTAAATTGGTCATGTGATCCTGCAGGGAGGTGTTCTGACAGGCTAGAGGTGTCACCCTGTGAGATCTGCCTCAGAGGCTGCTTTGGATGACCTGTTACATGCAATGAGTGATCCTGTCCCTTCTGCTGCAGAGCGATCTCCCTGGAGACAAACATCAAACTCACTCCCTCCAGTTTTTAAAACGGAATGTGAATGGCCATTCCAAATCGGCTGTCTTAATCCACTCAGAGCAGCAGGAAGTATTTAACTGTTCAACATATTAAATGAACAAAAAATAGGTGAGTAAGACTAACTCATGGCTGGATAAAAGGCAAAAGTAGATGGCTTTCCATTGGCCTGGTTAGAGACCTTGGATGGGCTAAAGTGTATCCTATAGTTCACCACACATCTCTTCCCAACCTGGCCAGGCCTTGCCAACCTGGTGTTGGACCAGACTGTAAGGTATGTGCATTGTGGAGAGAAGCAAGGAAGCTGGGGGTGGAATGAGGGCTCAGAACAAACGCTGGAGCCAGGGAGTTCCAGAAAACAAGGGAGAGGGTTATCCTTGGATTATGAGCAAGTCTAGAGTTAGGGAAGAACATTTATTTATTTTTATATTTCTTAAGCCTAGTGCAGTGCCTGGCACATAGTAGTTGCTCAGCAGATATTTGTTGACAGAATAATAAATAAACTGACGTGGACCTTTACTAACTTCACCACCCCTTTTTTCTATGCATCAAGATTTCAGGTTAAAGTGCCTGATGGCTGCCACTGGCATTGCCACTTCTGATCTTCTTCCCATTTGCGAACTCCCAGCTTTTTGCCTGGCTTTGGAAGCCTGGCTGGGCCTCCAGCTCTGGCCTTCTATGTCTGCTGCCAGCTCTGAGGTTCTGATGGGATCCGTGTCAGGTAGTGTGTTTCAGAATACTTAAGCTTTCCATTTAGTTGTAATAAAATCCCAATTTTTTTTCTGAAAAAATAGTTTTTTTAAAGAAAATTGTTTGTAAAACAAAATCTTTTTCATGTGAAATATGAAACATGATTTTGTAACGATATGAGACTTCACATCTATGGTGGTGGTTTTACCAAAATTTTCGGTCCTGGCCATAAAAGTAAAAAGTTTAGATGTTTTGGAGGCAGTCCTGGCAATAGCTACCAAAATAAAGTATAACTATTTTGATCTGGTAATTCCAGTTCTAGAAATCTAACTTACAGAACTACATAAGTGTGCAAGGGCATAACTGCAAAGAGGCTAATGCCATATTGTTTGCTTGTGATAGTAAAAAAAGAGAAGTCTTTGAATCTGAAATTGTAGGTCAGTATCAAAGTTCATGTGCCCATTTTTTCCTTGTTTTCTTATGATCACTGATCATGGATAGTATGTGCAGCCAGGAGTAGATTAAAGAGATTTATAAATTTGAGTTGTGTAATTTCCATGCATTGTATTCATGTTAGAAGGCAGATGACTCCTCTCTCAGGGTCAAAGGAAGCCTTGAACAAAATGGCAAGAAACGTGAAGGTTGTTTGGTATTTTTCCCTTTCAGTGCCTGTGTTCTCCTGTTGTCTTAAAATGGCAGAGATTTTCAAGTAGACCCGGGTATAAATGTCAGCTCCATCATTTACCAACGGTGTAAACTTGGTCACTCAGTTTAGTCTTTCAATGCCTTAGTTTTCTACTAGGTAACACAATAATATTCATCAAACTGGGCTTTCATGAAGATTAAATGAGATACCATATGTGAAAATACCTATTGCATACTGTAGATGCTCAATAATTGTTTTCTTCCTTCTGATTGTTATTTTAAGAATTCTCTCAAAAACGCTCTGGGTTTTAGTGTTCTCAGAGCATTTTAATCTCCACCAGGTCCCTGTGGTTCAGGGACAACGGCAGTTATATCAGCACCTCTCTTCCTGACTTGTACCGCCCCCACCTTGCCCTTGCCCCGTTCCCATTTCTTCCTCTCTGTCTTCTCTCCTCATTTCCTTCTTTTTCTTGCCTTGTTTTCTTCCTTTCCTATTTCCACTTGGTTTTTTCCTTTTAAAAATTCCATACCTTCTTATCTTCCAGTCCTCCATTTATTTCCTAGACTACTGGGGGAGAAACGTGGTTAAAAAAAGAGAAAGAAACACAAAGTGCACAGGATAAATAAAACCAACTCTTTTGCCTTCACACTCAGGCCACACCTGGTTTCTCCAAGCCTCTGTGTCGTTGCACATGCTATGCCTTCTTTTCCCCACTTTGGCTAAATTCTACTTATGCTTTGGGTCTGAGTCATTTCCTGGGCCTGGGTTCCAACATGCTAAGACACATGCTCTGCTCACTTTGCCCACAGCACTTCATGCTTCCCAGACCAAAATACCAGCATAACTAAGTTGTAATTGCTTGTTTAATAATCTTTCTTTTCTGCTAGACTATGAACTTTCATGCACAAGGAATGTGTTCCACCTGTTTATTTTTGCATCTCTAGAGCCTGGCTCAGTGCTTGACACTTGATAGGTGCTTGTTGAATGGAGATGTAACTGTAGCTTGTTTTCATCATCAAGACATCTGGGAGAGCCAGCCTAGTTTTTCTCAAGCTAAATTCTACTCTCTGACTTCTGCCATGTTCTTGCACTGAAATTTTGGTCCACAATCTTCAGAAGGCCAAATAAAAGCAGGAAGAGGTATCAAATGCTATCTATGCTTATTTCATTGGAATAAACTTCCAAACCCCCATAGCTTGGGAGATAAGTCTCCAAATTTACTTCTCAACTCTTTCTCCCTCCATGAACCTTATGGTATACTCATACCAAATCTGCCAGCTATCTTTATCTTCTTGTACATGTTATGCTGTTTTATCAGCTTCTGGGGTTGATTCTTTTCATTCTTTGCCTATGGAAAATCTTTTTATCCCTCAAGCTCCGGTTCAAATAATGGTTCTTACCTCTTAGAGTTATTGTGAGAATGAACTGATACAAAATGCATAAGTGCATAACACAGTTGTTGCCATAGAGTAAGTGCTCCATAAAGATTAGCCGTTAGTGTCTTTTCTCAACCAGATTTTAAGCACAAAGAGGGTGGGAACCATGTTTCTATTATTCACATCTGTAACTAAGCATCCACTTGAAGGCTGAGCACATAGTACATGCTCAACAAATGGTTTCTGACCAAGTGAGGGAATAAATAGTCCAAGTGACCATATAATAGATCAGACCAGATAGTAAATGTGGTGTGCTACTTCTAGGCTGTGCCAATAACCAGGATGTAGTGGACTTAGTCACATGAATAACTCCAGGTCTGGGCAAAGACTTCTTGAGCAATACCTGACAAGCAGAAGCAACCAAAGAAAACATGGACAAATGGGATCACATCAAGTTAAGAACCTTCTGCACAGTAAAGGATACAATCAACAAAGTGAAGAGATGAATCATAGGAGGAAATATTTGCAAACTAACCCTCTGACAAGGGATTAATAACCAGAATATATAAGGAGCTCAAACAACTCTATAGGAAAAAATCTAATAATCTGATCCAAAAATGGGCAGAAGATTTGAAGACACATTTCTCAAAATAAGACATACAAATAGCAAAGGGACATATGAAAAGGTGCTCAACATCATTAATCATCAGAGAAATGCAAATCGTGACTACCATCTTATCCCCGTTAAAATAGCTTATATCCAAAAGACAGGCAAAAAACAAATGCTGGTGAGGATGTGGAGAAAAGGGAACCCTCGTACACTGTTGGTGGGAATGTAAATTGGTACAACTACTATAGAGAACAGTTTGGAGGTTTCTCAAAAACCTAAAAATTGAACTGCCATATGATTCAGCAAGCCCACTGCTGGGTATATACCCAAAAGAAAGGAAATTAGTCTATCGAAGATGTATCTGCACCCCTATGTTTGTTGCAGCACTGTTGACAACAGCTAAGATTTGGAAGCAACCTGTGTCCATCAACAGATGAAAAAATACAGAAAATGTGGTGCATATACACAATGAACTACCATTTAGCCATAAAAAAGAATAAGATCCAGTCATTCGCAACAATATGGGTGGAACTGGAGATCATTTTGTTAAGTGAAATAAGTCAGGCACAGAAAGACAAATATCACATGTTCTCACTTATTTGTGGGATTTAAAAATCAAATCAATTGAACTCATGGAGATAGAGAGTAGAAGGATGGTTACTAGAGGCTGGGAAGGGTAGTGGGGAGTTTGGGGGATGGACCGGGATGGTTAATGGGCACAAAAATGAGAAAATAAATAAGACCTACTTTTTAATAGCACAATAGGGTGACTATAGTCAATAATAACTTACTTGTATATTTTGAAATAAAGAATGTAATTTGATTGTTTGTAACCTAAAGGATAAATGCTCGAGAGGATGGAGACCCCATTCTCCTTGATGTGCTTATTTCACATTGCATGCCTGTACCAAAACATCTCACGTACCCCATAAATGTATACACCTACTATGTACCCACAAAATTAAAAAAAAATAAAACTCCAGTTGTTTAGATACCTAGATGTGGCCTAAAAGATTTTTTGAGAATCATTAATAGATGATTAGTTACATATATGCTTAGATGCCATCAAAGCACAAAAGATATGTAGATTTCTTTGGTTAGCTGAAGGTTCTGTTTGAATGTGGAAAACATTAGGGTGAGAATGATCAAAGGCGATTTAATGTTTAATCTGGTCTGGTTCACCAGAACCTTATAAAGAGCCAACTGTGGAAATCCTGTTTCCTCCCATTCCCCCACCCTAGTGGTACACACAGTTAGAGCCAATGTAAATAGTGAAAATCAAATATTCTGTTTTTGCCTATTGAATTTCTTTTGTGGAAGTTTGAAATGGTTAGCTGAGCATTTTAACTAAACTGAACAGAATGCCAGAAAAGTCTTCTTTGAAATGTGAAATACTTTTAGCCTCACAAAAGTTCATATAAAATATAAGAATACTATGAATGTAAGAATATGACTGTGGAGCATATTCACTCTTGTGTGCAGAATGTCGAAACTTACAGAGTCGTATACAACTCAGTCTGTGGTACTTTGCGAGAAAGTTCTCTATAGCTCCAGGTACAATCACATATGGCTTTCCCACTAGTTCTTTTCCCTTTCTCCCTCCCCTTCGTTCATTTCCCTTTCGCATTCCCCCTTTCCTTGAGTGACAGATAACTGTATAACACCAGACTTCAAAAAAAGAATTAAAGATTAAATTTAGAATGACCACATCCTTAACAATAGCTTTCCTTTCTAGCCACAAGCAAAAATCTTGAACTTAAAGATGATTACCATGACTGGCGCACTAAACAAATAGAAATTAATAGCAAAGAAGTGATTCTCAGTCCTCTGAGCTCAAGGCGCAGTCTCTCCTGGAGGTGACTGGGCAGTCAGGAGCCCTCAAGGTTTTATCAGATGCTATAGCAAAGTAGTAGAAAAAGTAGGTGGGCCCATTAATCCTGTCTGTACTGGGGGTTATGGGGAAAATGTGTTTCAGACTTGCAAGCAGTTTGAGTATGGCTCTGGAAATCTCAAGTTATTCCTGCTCTAGAGAATATAGAGGGTGTTAAATCAATTTGTGTGGAGAGATGACCACCACTGGTCAAAGTGAAGGTACATTTTTATCTTCTCTGAGGTGCCAAAACCGCCCCTGAGGCTCTTGAGATTTAGCTATCCTCTTCCCTGGGGTCTGGATTTTCCAAGGCAATCCAGGGCTCTTTCCTTACAATGTAGCTACTTTCTGTTTTGGGGTCACCACTACTCATCATTTTCACTTTTCTGAGTCACCATCACTGATCAATCACCCTCTCATGCCCAGGAAGAGAATGTCAACACCATGGAAAGGTCCTGGCTTATCCTGGCTATGTTTTTTACTTTGTTCCTTTAGTGGGGGCTCTTGTCTAAGGAACACTGACACTGATATAGCAGGCAGTCACTGTACCCCAATAATCCCTGAGAAAACAAGTTGACATTAATAACAGTAAGTCATATTTCAGTGGCTGATTTTATATTTTCCTTTATAACACAAGACTTCAGACCCTCTGTTCCAAGTCTCTCTCAGTTACTTCTGATATCACTCAGTTTCTTCTCTGTTACTTCATGGGGCCTTTTATGAGCTCATAACCAGTTCTACTGTGTAAGAGTGGCTCCTTGTTCTCTGCCAATCTTCATGAGACCGTTGTTGATCCTTTTCTAGAACATTCCAAAGTTGCAAACCTGTGAGATGCCAAAATGGCAGCACATTTAGCTTTCACTCCTCTAGAACCACATTGCCTCAGGCAGGAGAAAACGCACCTTCCTCAGTATGTTGTCCTTTGTTACTTGGTCATAAAACAATGACAACAACAACAAAAAATACGCCATCTGTGCTCCAATGTATCAGAGTCCTCATGACAGCAACCCTTTTGTCTTCTAATTGAAACCCTGTTTTCCACAGGCTCACAGCAGGCATTCTGGACTGAGTGGAGGCAGAGTTTGTTCTTCATCTTCCCTCATCTTGCTCTAGGTGTCTCTACTGAAACTCTTCCTTACAGACTTTTGGCTCCTGTTTGCGTGTTTATATTTTGGGACATTCCTTTTCCCTTTAAGGAGACTAGAGTTTTTCCTCTCACATTTCATGCACCAGAACCTGGTCACTTGGCTACCTCTAGTTGCAAGGGAGGCTAAGAAAATGTGGTCTTTTATGCTACCTGTATCTAGCCAAAAAATTAGTATTCTATTTTTAAAAAGGAGGAGAATAATGTATTTTGGGGCAAAGAGCCAGCAGTCTCTGCCATAGTTTTTAACTCACATTTTAATTTTTTCTCTTCTCATCTCTCCCCTTTATACGTATTGTGGGGAGGACAGAGTTTGCTCATTGGTCTGAATATGGTACACATTTTCCCACCTCTGTGCCCTTTTTCATAATGTTTCCTTGTTTGAAATGACTCTGGACTCCTCTTCTCGCTTGGAGCTCTCATCCTTTAAGGTCCATATTGAAGCTACACAAACTATGTTGTACAATTAAGATCCCAGATCCAAAATCCTTTGACGATCTTTTTAATTAAAGAGATCATTTGAGCCTATCGAATGAAGCTGAGAGAGCAGCTCAAGTTTTCCTAATTCCTACCTTCCACACTATCAGCAGCACAAAGTTCATCTGCATGAACTATGCACCCTAAATCCAGACAAGTCCTTGTCTTGTATGATGATTACTCTGTATTACTCTGACCCAGGCACTTCTCCACTAATGCACTTTACACCTGTTAGCTAATTTAATCTCAACAACTCCATGAAGGAGGTGCTATTGTTAGTCCTATCTTAATAGCTAATAATTAATAGCTAATAAATTATAAATAATAGCTAATAAATCCTCCTACACAAAGTTTGGTGATAACATTTTCTTTTAGTTTTTTTTTTTTGTCTATACCATTCATGGACACTTTTATCTTTCTAATTTATACACAACGCCTTTCTTGTAAGCCTGTCAGTGCAAGGGCTGATAGGTTTTTCTGAAGCAAAGAAGCTAGCACAATGCCTTAGTTACAGCTAGTGCTCAATAATTATTTATTTTTGCTGTTGCTGATAACCTAGGCTAAGGTTTGATGATGAATTTTAAGGGTTTGTAGTAGTTACAGCCTGAGTATAGTTGAATCAGGTCTTGAAACTCTGTTATCTGTATAACTTTTTTCTGCAGAGTAAAAACAATACTGGGAGCGTTAGTTCATCACAGTGGGATAAGGAGGTGGATTACAGAGTTTTGAAAAGTATTTTAACCTCAATCAAAAAATTAAGCCCTCCTACTTTTGAATGACATCAGTATTGGGATAATCACAGGACATTAATTTTATTTTTATAATTTTTTGAATTGGTAATACATTCGTGTTTCAAATATAAAACATACAAAAGCTATTCATTAAAAAGCTATTTTCTTACCACTCCTTCATTCAACTGTCCCTATCCCTCTGATAGGTAACATTATTATTGATTTCTTATCATCATATTATATATGTTATATATATGTGTGTGTGTGTGTGTGTGTGTGTGTGTGTGTATATATGTTTTGTTTTTGTGAGACAGAATCTCACTCTGTCATCCAGGCTGGAGTATAGTGGTATGATTTTGGCTCACTGCAACCTCTGCCTCCTGGGCTCAAGCAATTCTCCTGCCTCAGCCTCCCAAGTAGCTGGGATTACAGGCATGCACCACCACACCCAGCTAATTTTTGTGTTTAGTTGAGACAAGGTTTCACCATGTTGGCCAGGCTGGTCTTGAACTCTTGACCTCAAGTGATCTGCCCACCTTGGCCTCCCAAAGTGTTGGGATCACAGACATAAGCCACCACGCTTATAACCCTAGAGATATTTTTTAAATGCAAATAGAAGTTAATACAAATATATATATGTATATATTTTTTCTGTCTCTCTTTTGTCAAGAATAGAGAAATGCTATATATATACCTTACTTTTAATTAGTGTAATTTAGAAATCTTTTCATATCAACACATTAATAGTTTAAAATTTTTTTTTACAGCTGCATAGTATTCCACTGTGTGAATATTCCATAATTTATTTAATCAGTTCTCTGTTGATGAACACTGAGTTTGTCATCAAAATTTTTTATTACAATAATACTGCTAGTAATATCTTTGTATTTCATTCATTTGAGCATTTCTGTATCTGTAGCATATGTTCCTAGATGTAGAATTGCTAGGTTAATGGGATAGGTAATTGAAGTTTTAATAGATACTACTAGATAGCCCACCATAAGAATTCTACTAATTAATACTCTCACCAACAATATATGAAAGTGCTATTTTTATGCAATCTTGCAACATAATTTATTATTTAAAATTCTGGAATATTGTTGATCTGATAGGTAGCGGGGGAATAACTTCATCTAGCTTTAATTTGTATGTTCATTATGATAAATGAAGTTTGGCATCTATTTTTCTCCACTTATTTAGGAACCATATCGATATTCTCTTCTGTGAATGATCTGTTCATATCTTTGTGAACGTTGTAATTGGATGAATGATATTTCTTTTACTCTTAGGGATTTGTAGATACTTTTTCTTTATGTGGGGCATTAGCCCTTTGTGTTTCAGGTTGTCAATATTTTTGCCTACTTGTCATTTGGTTTTCACTTGGCTTTTTTTCTTCAGAAAATAGCCTTTTTATTCTTGAAGACTGGATCTTTTCTTCCATGGCTTCTGGATTTCGTGTTAGTTAGAAGGGCTTTCAACATTCACGGTTATAAAAGAATTCTCACAATTTTTTCTTTATTTATTTTACATTTAAATATTGAACCTATTTGAAATTTCAGACTCCTCTTTAAACCATTTCAAGCAAACATGTTGTTTAGATAGGGTCGCTAGGCTTCGCAAATTAAAATACATATGTTTACTTCAGATAAACAGCAAATAAATGTTTAGCACAAATATGTCCCATGCAATATTGGGAGCTGTGCTTGGGAAATATTTATGCTAAATCAGTACTCACTGTTTACTTGAAATTCAAGTTTAACTGGACATCCTGTATTTTATCTGGCAACCCTAGGTTGGGAGCCACTAGTCCATTTGCTTAGATACTTCAGTTTGAGTTGAATTTCAATTTAGGCTATATATCAGGGCCCTGCTACTTTTGTTTATTTGCTGTTTAAAAGCTTAATGGTATTTTCTACAGTGTCTGCATGCATCTCTGAAAGGTTCTGAAATTTGAGCATACAACTGTGTTAGATTGAAATAAATTAACTTATTTACAAATGTGTGGATAACTAACTCCCTTCTAACATTTTGTCTAATGTGTGCTACAAGAAAACCATTTCCAGGGGCAGGGAAAACTGTCTGGGGGCAGTGGAGAGCTAGTCCCCTATCTGCTCAGCTCCAATGAAACAATTGAGTTCCCAAGAATATTTGGTTATCAAAATAATTGTCTCAATTATTGTTTCAAGGGGTTGGAGGCTAGAGTCTCAGATACATATCACAGAACAATTTTTTCCTTATAGGAGTTTAAATAATACCATTTGAAAATTATAAGTATATTCTGTTTGATTAAATCAGACAAAAACAAATCTAACGTCTCTTTTTTTTCCTGCTTTTGAAAACACATATTCAAGAGTCTTATCTCCCTTAGCACTCCTATTATGATTAACAAAGCACAATGTTGAGATAACACTCCTTTCCCCCCACAGAATTGTAGCACAAATCATAACCATCATGATGAATCAAGACTGTGATGTCATTGAAGCAGCCAGGTTCTGATTATAGTATAGCCAAAGGAAGACAGTGCACTTCCCTCTGTTTAATTTACTTGATTGCGTCTCATTAATCCACTCATTCAGTCATTCAACACATATTTCCTGAGTGCATACTACATGCTAGGCACTATGCTAGTTGTGAGGCTGAATACAACAGCCATGGACTCTGTCCTCATGGAGCTTTGCAGGTGTGCTAGAGCCAACCCCTACTGGCTGGTTGAAAGCCTATTTTTAAATTTTCAGGAACTTCATGAGCTTCAGAATTGGCAATGGTGAGAGTATTTATACACAGAAAATGGCAACCACAACAAATCAGGGCCTTCTATGCTGTTGTTTTGTTCTTCTGCCCACCTCTCCTTCTATTTAAATGAACAGCTGGTTGCTGAACACTAATCAGCACAACACTGGGGTTACAGAGATGCTCCTGAACTCAGTCACCCTCCTTGCCTCTTGACCTCCACACCAGGATCCCACTGCACCAATACACTTTGCTTTTTACAAACAATAGCTTCTTGAAATGTTGAAGCAGTCAGACTATTATAAGATATTTTAGTTGACACATGTTATAAGTTGTTGGCCATATAAGCAAGCCCAGAGTAAAACTCCTGAAATAAAATTTGCAATGTTAAAAAATGTATTAGCGATTAATTTATTTTGCTATTAAGATAGGACTAACAATAGCACCTCCTTCATGGAGTATTGAGATTAAATTAGCTAATAGATGTAAAGTGCGTTAGTAGAGAACTGCCTGGCCCAGAATAACACAGACTGAGCATCATACAAGTCAGGACAAGGACTTGTCTGGGTTTAGGGTGCATAGTTTATGCAAATGAACTTTGTGCTGCTGATGGTGTGGAAGGTAGGAGGCAGGAAAACTTGAGCTGCATCTCTCAGCTTCATTCAATAGGCTAAAATGATCTCTTTAATTAAAAAGATCCTCAAAGGATTTTAGATCTGGGATCTTAACTGCAGGAAGAATGGCAAAACATTATGTCCTTAGAGTCAGGAGAAAGGCTGTACTTGCTTCTTTTTAATCATCTGATGGTATTAAGGCTTTTAATGAAAACCCCTATTTTTTCCCCCTCCCTTCTTTGTTCTCTCCTTAGCTTTCCTAAGTGAGTTAAGGCATTCTGAATATGCCACACCCTGGTTCCCTTATTCTGTAAGAAGACCACAGAAGAGAGAAGGAGCCCAGATGGCCCCAGGTGTACTACTAATCCCAGGATTTTGAAATCTTGAGTCTGGTCTCTGGAAGAATTTCCCATTCTGTACAAAGATAAAAAGAATACACTGTTCCTTGTTCTGTTAACTTATTTTATGAAACAGAAGGATTTTTTTTTCTCCTTACTGAAGATAATTTTTACATGCAGATCCTCTATGTATTTTGCTAGATATATGCCCAAGTACTTTTTCTTCTTCTTTTTTTGGGTAGTATTGTAAATGGTATTATTTCTTAATTTCAAATTCTAGTTTTCCATTGCTGGTATGTAGGAAAACAATGAGTTTTGTATATTGACCTTATATCCTGCAACCTTGCTAAACCTGGTTAGTAGTTCCAATAATTTTTTAAAGATTCTTTGGAGTTTTCTACTTTAATAATCATGTCACCTGTGGTAAAGACAGTTTACTTGTCCCTTTTTAATGTGTATACCTTTTATTTCTTTTTCTTATCTTACAGCACTAGCTAGGACCTTGAATAGGTTGGTGAAAGAGAGTATCTTTGTCTTGTTACTGATATCAGGGGAAAGCATGCTATCTCTTACCATTAGGTATGTTTGCTGTAGGTTTCTCATTCATGCCACGCCCCCTGCCACCCCCCCACCCCGCCTCTTTTTTTTTTTTTGAAACAGGCTCTCACTCTATCACCCAGGCTGGAGTGCAGTGGCACGATCTTGGCTCACTGCAACCTCTGCCTCCCAGGTTCAGGAAATCCTCCTGCTTCAGCCTCCTGAGTGGCTGGGATTATAGGTGCCTGCCACCACACCTGGCTAATTTTTGTATTTTTAGTAGAGATGGGGTTTCACAGTATTAGTCAGGCTGGTCTCGAACTCCCGACCTCAGGTGATCCACCCGCCTTGGCCTCCCAAAGTGCTGGGATTACAGGTGTGAGCCACTGCGCCCAGCACCTCTTTTCGAATTAAGAAAATCCCCTATAGTTCTCATTCTTTGAGCCCCACAGAATGGAAATGGTCTGTTTTAATCTGATCTATCAAGAGATTTGATTTATGGTCATTCCTGTCAGGGTTGGGATGGTTTGGAGATGGTAGAAAGAAAGAACATTCCACCCCTGAACCCTATGGTAACTGTTCTCTGAGTCAGCTCTCTGCCGTCTGTGGCCTCCACAGCTTGTCATGAAACCAGAGATCTCTAGCAGCTGCACTGGTGAAAAAGGCAGCAAGAGGTGGAGTGATTCTCTCGCCTTTAAATCTGAAGAGCTGCCACTTCTTACCTGTGTGAACTTGGATGAATCACAAAATTTCATTTCTAAAATCAGGACCTTGATTACATTGTGGGGACATGAAGATAGCCTGAAATGATAGTAACTCTAAAGTACTCTACAAATGTATCCTTTGGATGACAACTTATTAGAGGGCATGATCCATGTCAGTGCATTTTAGTATTCCCTAAATAGTCTGGGGCACAGTAAATGCTTAATATGTATCTAATTATTTATTTATTTATCTAATTAATTAATTATTTGTGTTATTACATGTATTTGTCCCTCCAAGATCTCATTGTTTGCCCTTGGGCTGTGTGGGGAGTACTACAGAGCGGGTGTTACGGCAGGGGCTGTGTCAGAGTCTATGATTTCAAGCAAGTCACCAAAGCTCCCTAACCAGTAACTGGACTCTTTGGGTAACTAAGTGAGATGTCCCAGGTAAAGCTCTCTGCAAAATATCTGCTCTCTGTAAATGCTGAATTGATGCCAGCTGTTATTTTTACTTAGGTAAGATCTTTATTAGGGAACTAGAGAGGGAAAGCTGTGGGGTTTGGGGTTTATTTGTTTGTGATTATTCATTAGTGTCTTCTTGAGGAAACTTTCTTCTTTGCTCATGGTTGACAACAGAGGGCAAAAATGAAGGCAAAATGTGGCCTAATGTTGCCAGTTGGCCGATATTTTCATTTGTGCAGATTCTCTAGTTTTCTTCTTTTCCTAGTGTCCTCTAGCCCACTAGGTGACACTGTTGACTCATCTATGGTACTCCATTTAGGAGTTTCCACAAATCATATTTAAAAGTAGATGTTTTGTTTGGGGTGCTGGGGAGGGGGAAAGCGTGTTGAGAAGGAAAATATAAATGAACCACCAGTGGCTAAACTTTGAGGTACAATTAGGGGCCAATTGTCATCTATGGTTATGTGACGTTATGGGCTAGTTTCAAACTATCTTTTAAGGAATTTTAAGAGCAACATGCAATTAGTTTCCAATTCTATTCCAAGAAATGAAGGAAAATTGACTTCCCCTTCCCAAGCCGTCACCAAACCGAAGGATAAAATGAACGGTTGTAGTTTTGAATGTAGAGTTGAGTAGATGCTCTTGAATGATTGTTTCCACCTCATTCTTCAATGATAGTTAATGAGGGCACAGACCACTAATAAGCAGTGGAAGCAGCTTCTAGACTAAGCTTAAATTGGGCCTTCAAATCTAATCAAAATTAGTCACTGCTGAGAAGAAACCAAATGTGTTGTGTCCATTTGGATGTGGAGTTTGGAGAGGCCCTCCTTGTTTTCCAGGTCAGTTATGATTCCGTTTCTGCATTGCTATATTGCTACACACTCACAGGAAGATGACATGTTTTTGGATCCCATCCAGTTCAAACTTGTGATGATTCTAAAATGACACATGTAACTTTTGGATAGAAAAAAAATAGAAAATGAATTTCTTGCCTTGCATTTCCAGGTTGTGAGCCACAGGAAGCATGTCAACCATGTCAAACCAAAAGATCAAGAAATCAAAGATTCCATTCACTTGCCTTAGAGTTTGAGGTCTGTTTTCTATTTATTCTTACCTCTTCATTGTGTATTATTATTTTAAAATTAACTTATTTATGCTGCTTCTGTTTATAAACTTAGACTGGGTTTTTTTTTTTTTTTTTGGTCCTTAGAAGTAACACAACTAAAATTCTCTAACAAATATTTCCCAGTTAAGAATTTTCCTAAAGCTTTCCTGGCCTCCCTGGCTAATGAGCTCCAATTTTCTTTGCTTCTCTGTGTGTCTACCAGCACGCATCACCTTGAGTTGGTGTGTGATAAACAGCTTAATATAGTCACAGTTTTGGCAGCTAACTTTTGGATGACTGTCACAAGGCCCCCTAAAATTGGAATTAAACAGATTTAAAATTAACAGGCAAACTCCTGTGCTTGAGAAAAAAGGATATTTTCATATGTTGTGAGCAGTAGTTACCCCAATGTCTTCTGTGTATTTATGCCCTGCTTTATTTAAGTAACAGCAATAACTTTAATCACTGTTAGCAGGAGCACTGTTAAATACTAAGCACCTCTCTCTGAAATGGGACTTCTTCCAGAAAAACTCTTTATGTGAAACCAACACTGTGTAATCAACAGTTGCATGAAGAAGTCTGGGGAGCAGACCATGTAACAACAGCCTCTGTTCTCTACGCATAGCAGAACGGTAGAGGCTGGAACATGCATTTTGTTGCTTGATTTGGTGTGTAGAGCACCCGGGACATCTGGGATTTGCTCCCTCAAATCTCTACCTTGCAAGGTCCTCTGAGGAAGAAGGGAGAGAGCAGAAAAAAAAAAAAAATGGAAGAGGAGGACAGAGAAAAATTCAGGTCTGGCTTCAGTACATTTGAATTCTAACTGTCTGGGGCATTCTCCCAAATAGCGAATGCTAATTATACTGAGCGTGTCCAATTGTGTCGTATTTTTGTAAATCAAACAAATGTTCCCAGGAGATAGGCGGGAGGCCACCAAACCCTATTCATTTATGATGCAACCTGAATTTAAAGCCAGGACCCTAGAGAGGATAGGTTACTGTGAGTTTATTTAATCTTCTGACATGTGCCTTCACCTTCAATGTTACCCTGACATAAGGACTGCAGACTTTCACACAATGCTTTTATTTAAACAGTTAATATGCTACTAAGGATGGCCGTAACACTTTTTAGAGACATTGAGGATAAACAAATTGTTTTGAGGGACATAGGTTGTAGGGCTTTTCTCTGGGAAAGGAGAAATAGATCCTATTGCCACATCGGTCTTCCTAAAACACCTCCGAGAGCGTTTTCCCCTTGCTCTTCAAATCCTCCATTCTTTGCCCTTGTTTACTAAATGATGCCTAAACTCCGCAGAGGCAAAGCGTTCCCAACCTGGTGTTCACTGTCGCCTGTATCTCACATGCTGACCAGATGGGACTCTGCCACATTTCATGGATGGATGTCATGGATCTGACTCTCCCGGTCTTTGCTGATGCCTGTCATTCCTAATTCCTCGGAGGCCCTCAGGGACTCTCCTCCCTAAAACCTATCTCTTAATCATTGAAATCCTGCTTGCCATTAAAGGACCAGTATAAATACCACCTTCTTCAAGACGTTCACCCTATTTCTTCTCTGTCTCCAGCTAGAAATAATTTTTCATTTTTCTTTACTTCGTCTTTTTTAATGGCACACGAATACTGCTTTGGTTGATAGGTGTATCTGTATGTGGCATCTTTTCTACAAGACAACAAGCTCCCAGGAGATGGGGATTAGATAATCTGCATCTGCCTCAGATTTGCACAGCATCATGTACAGAATATGTGGTCATAAATATTTTTTGAGTAAATGAATGACATAAAACACACACTCTCTTGCTGGACTGGTTTCAATGGTTGTGTCTAAGGGTCAATGATATAAAATAACAGAATCAAAAAATAAAGGAATTAGGAGTATATTTCTTTGTATAGGTTTTGCTTAAATGATCCTTTCAAGCATTTACATTCTTTCAGATGTACTTGACACACAGTGGGTGCTCAGTTGACCAGCTCACAGCTGGCTGAATGTAATATTAGACAAATGAGTTTCCACAAGGAGGTAGAGAGTTTTTAATCAGACATCTTTGAATTTATAACTGGAGTTGAACTTGAGCTTATGAACAATTTTTCCAGGTTTACACAGAACCAAGAAAGCTTAAAAAACAGAATGAAATGAATCATTTCCATTTTTGATACACATGCACATTTTTGATGCACAAAGATAAGAAACATGTTTAAATGTCATATGAACTAACATTTTTTAAGATCACTTATTGTATGCCAGGCACTCTGCTCATCAGTTTATATGCATTCTTTCATTTGACTTCTCAATAATTATTATTTATAATAAATAACAAAACTGAGTCTTAGAAAAGTTAAGTAAGTTGCTGAGAGACACATAGCTAGTAAGTGGCAGAACCAGGATTCAAATGCAGGTTGACTAACTCCAGCGTGTATGTCCTACCGCCTGTTTGTGCAAAGTTACATCCTTCCAGAAGAGAATGCAGTCTAGTGTCCCTTGTGCAGTGTTAGAAGTGGGAATTCTAATTCAGCTCAAACCTTCTCAGTGCCCTGTTTTACAGATGAAGGAATCAAGGCCCAGATAGGTTAAGTGAGTTATTAGCATCACAGAGCTCGTGAGATCTGAGATTAGACTGTGGGCACCTGAACTCCCAGTCTAGGAGATTCCTGTGAGAAGATGGTGCGTTATCACACAGATTTGAATATACATGGATCTAGCCAGTTTCCCTTCAACATAAACCCTATGTGTAGTGAAAGACAGAGGTGGCTTAGTGAACCCTAGGATGGTGGTAGTACTGTCTGCTTTATAAAGGGGTCTGATTGCTTCTTTTTCACTCATTGGCTAATCCAGTGACACTCATTTCAATGTGGCAACTATGTGATTTATTTATACTGATCTTTCCGGATCACTGACCAAGTCAACCAAGGGTGCCAAAGTTGACCATTCATGCACCGAAGACTGAGACATTCCCTATTTTTTGACTGACTTTGCTTTCTTATATGGCAAGCAGGGATTCAAGAGCTGGCCTGGGTGTCTGCTGAGTGTGAAGTGCCATTTGGAGGCCTTGCCTCTACTGGAGGACCACAGGTGTTTAAGATGTCCACAATGAAAAGTCTCTTAGGGTTAAAGCATTTTTTTAGCTAAGGATGCTGAGATTGTGGAAACAAAATGAAATAAATGAGCAACAACAACAACAGCGAAGCATCTGGAATCAGAAATCTAAAGGACCAGTCTGCAAAGGATCAGACCTTAGGGTGAGTGTTGAGTGTTGCTTCTTTCCCAATTAAGCAGGTGATGGCCCTGCTTATATTCCATAAGAGAGACTGACTATAAGCACTCAGGTTTCCAGATGTTGAGGCAGGATTTGAAGTCAGAAATGACTCTGTCTCTTAGTTCTGAGTGATCATGGAAAAGCAACTTAGTCTGTTTCGACCTCAGTTTCTTCATCTGTAAAATGCTACAAATCTGGGTTGGGAGGGCAGTGGGGTGCTGCGGAGATTAGATTAAATTGGACAATGCATCAGAAAGCTCTTGGTAAATTCAGTGGTATGTACCCACCTGTTTTACATTAATGACCAATTGATGAATTTAGGAGGTCTACATAAAAATGAAAACATATATTTTGGGAGAGCAAACAAATTCAGTTGTTTTGCATTCACATTATCTTTTAAAACATTAATTTCATGATAAAATGACTCTGGGTGAATGTGAAGCAGGTAGGGGCATTTCTTTGACTGAGGTAGGTGGGAGGCAGGAGAATGAAGTCAGGAGCCAGAACCTTATCTAAGGGAGGTTGTGAACGGCTAACCCAGGTGAAGGCCATGGGGTGGGAGAAAAGGGAAGAGTAATAAGGGTGTCAATCACGTCACTGTTTGTCTCAGGGCTGTCTTTTTGTAGGTATCTGAGTTATTTCAGGCGGTCTTTCTCAGTCACTGGGCTTTTAAATTGCCAATATCAAAATTACTGTGGTGATGCAGCAACTTATAGATCTTACAGTTATCAGATAATAGAGCCTGGTATCCTAGTAGCAGGAGCATTGAGGGGGAAATAAGACTGAAATAAATTTTAATGGACCTCTCTATCTTCCAATTGTGTTTCACACACCTTCGACTTCTGTTTGGAGAGGTGAAGTTATGTTTTACATTTTCAATTTCAGAGAGGAGCAAATCAAATTTTTTTTTGTTTGTTTGTTTGACACAGAGTCTCACTCTGTTGCCCAGGCTGGAGTGCAGTGGTGCAATCTTGGCTCACTGCAGCCTCCGCCTCCCAAGTTCAAGCGATTCTCCTACCTCAGCCTCCCAAGTAGCTGGGACTACAGGTGTGTGCCACCACGCCCGGCTAATTTTTGCATTTTTAATAGAGACAGGGTTTCACTGTGTTAGCCAGGATGGTTTTGATCTCCTGACCTCATGATCCACCCGCCTTGGCCTCCCAAAGTGCTGGGATTACAGGTGTGAGCCTCTGTGCCCAGCCAGAAAATCCACATTTTTAGGGTGATTTTGTCTTTATATATAGGGTAACTCCCAACGGGAGACAGATGCAAATATCAGGTAATAGAAATCATTATGGTATCTATTCTGTATTTTATACCTTTTTTGACAAAGGATAAATTTGGAGTCTACAAAATCCTATAGCATCCATAAAATGTTTTCTATCCTCCATGCATATTTAAACCGTCCTAAACAAAAATGAAGTTCTCCTGTCTCTGAGAGGAGATTCCCAGTGTCCCTTGAAAACCCTCTTCAATATTTTGCTGGTCTGGTCTCCCATTCATGTTACTTTTTCCTTAACTGAAGATGGAGACTAGCTTATTGTCACACTTCCTGTGGTGACACTTTGTGTCATTGCATCCCTGTCACCGTTGTCCCTCAATTAGTGCTTGTTGAACGAATGAATGAATGAAAAAGTACATGAATGAATGAATGAGTGAATGATTTTTGCTTCTAATGTACTCCATTGGCATGTCTTCTTTCTAGTCAGAATAATTCTAGTACTTTCAAGTTTTATAAGGAATCTGCCTTCTTTTTGAACACCAAAACCTTTTGGTTGGCTCTTTACTTAATGCTCTCTATGTTTTTCATGTTCCTCTTTGGTTTGAAGTCCAGAATTGGAGACCAGTAAGGCCTATCAGGTAAAAATGTTAAAACTCTTAGTCATTTATAGAATAGAGTAAAAAGCGTCATTTCTTAGGACTCTGTGGCTATACCTGACTCAGGTCTAGCTTGTAGGCTTTGGGTCTTGAAATGTTTGAGTTGAAAGGGATTGAAGGAATTATTGTTAAGTGGTTTTGTTCTTTTGTTTTTGGTCTTGTCAGTTAGTTTGTTTTGATGTAATGATTAATTAATGTGGCTAAGGCAAAAGTCATTATCTCTTAGAAATACTCAAATATTTACAGATGAAATGTTATGATGTCTAGGGTTTGCTTTAAAAAAACAGCAGGAAAGGAGGGGCAAATTAAAGCAATAGAGATGAGACCAGATATATTGATAATTACTGAAGCTGGATTACTTATATTACTCTCACTACTTTTATAAATAGGTTCTTTCTTCTTCTTTCTTTCTTTCTTTCTTTCTTCTTCTTTCTCTTCTTCTTTCTCTTTCTTCTTCTTTTCTTGTCCAGATGTCGAAGATAATATATATAGATATACAGTTGATTTGTGTGCCTTTTCTTCCTGTATATGTGTTGCTATTAAGATCTTTTCAAAAACAAGGCCCTAAGAATCTCCAGGAATTCCAATTATGTCCCTGGGCTTGGTTTGACTCCTGCAGTAGTCTTAGGAGCCTTGTACAAATGCTAGGGTACTCATTTGGCAGACATTAGAACCCTAGGAAACAAGATGCAACGGAAAGCAAGACTCCTTCCTCCATGGAATGTGCTGATTTGCAAGACGATTTTTTTTTTGCGGCAGCCAATGTGGAAAACGCGGAATCGATATCTCTGTGTATATCGTGATGTATTGATGTATGTGCTCATTCTGGAACCATAGTACTGTCTTTTCTTTGACCTTCCTTTTCCAGTTTTTGGACGATAAAGCAAGAAATAATCTTCTCTGAAGGTATACTTGATAAAAAATTCCCCCCAAAAAAACCAAAACAGCATGCTTCCACGTTCATTTGATAAAAATTGCTCTTATCTATTGTGTTGACCCCTGGCGTCTAGTTCAGCAGGGATGAGCTGATTGATGCTTTTGCCCCAATAGCCAGATATGCCCATCCCCTGATGGAGCCATCCTATGTGGTGCATGTCAGTTGTCCTATTCTGTATGAGTCAGGCCACTGAGAGGTGGAAAGGGTGCAAGAACCATGAGATTTCCTGGAAATGCTTCCCTGGGAAGGCAATTTCATGAATGAGGTCTTCCAAGCAAATGACACCAACCCTCCCCAGATGCTCCTCAATCACTGTGTTGTCTGTCAGAGGGATGGTCTTACTCTTGACCTGGGCTTGTCCACATTTCAAAGTGAGTTCCCGGTCACACAATTTGGAAATCCCCAGGTCACACAACGCTCCACTATATGCAGCATTTTTAGGTTTTGGGGGATGACTTTTACAAAGACACCACTCAAAATTTTCTTTAGGCGAAGTCTTGCAATGGTTCTCTGCACCAGTAAACTCACACCATCAATCCTTTTGATGCATACAACAAAGGCCTAGGAATGTTTATCTGGTGATTCCAAGGCGTGAGGTTTCACTTCTAGTCATCTGAGACTCACCTTGTCACATTTCTGCTGCCAGGAATCATATAGGAATAATTCCAGTTGCTTAAACCTGGCCCTTTTCCTTTCCTCTGCTCCTTCTTTGCCAAAAGTGCCTGCTTTGCCTGGATGGCTTTGGGGGCTTGATAAGCCTTCCTCTTTTTCAGGAGATTTTCTGGAACCAAAGGGATTTTTCTTTGCTCTTGGTCCCCCGTCTTTCTAGTGTTGCAGCTACTCTAGATTTTTTCATAATACAAAGTTAAGAAAACTATATTTAGACAAACTTATTCTAGATGAGAAAACCCAAGACCCAAACATCACAGAGCTAACAAAATGGAGACTGGGACTAGAAGGCAAGTCCTCTGTCTCCCCTTGACATGCTCTTTCTGGTAAACCATGTATCAGTTCAGCTTGTTGTGCTCTCCCTGTGGACTTAATTTTTGTCACCATCAGCCTGGTAATAATAACTTCAACATGCAAAGGCCATTAACAATTCTAGTCTACTTCCAATCTAAGTTTACCATCCCCTGTGATTTTAATAAGCATAAAAATTTCCCTACTCCAGGTAACTCTCAAAAGAGAAAACAATGTTGATGTATCTCTTTGTTCTAGCATTCTTTGGAACCAAAATAAAGGATTGTTAGGGAAAAAAACCCAGACAAACATATGTGCAAGGAATTTCAAAAAAGGAATAGTCACTAAACATATTTAAACTTTTAAACAAGAAGTTGCACACTGCAACAGAATCTAAATAATATCCCAGAAGTAATTACTAATTTAAGTGTGTAATGAAATGATAAAATGCTTTGATAGAGCTCTGGCCTGCGGAGTCTCTGTGATACATCCAGCATCTTGGCAGCCATCCAAGGCCCAGAGTGGCTTTGAGTTTGGAATGTTTATTTCATCAGGAGCCAGGACCACCTCAGGAAGTCACCTGTGCCCAGATCACTCAGGGTTGCGTGGTTTTATTCATGTTCCCCTGGAAAAAGAAACAGCGAGCATTTCTTCATTTGAAGGAAAGGAATAGGGGTTGGTCTGAAGAAGGGAGGAGAAGGAGAATTATGTGTGTACGGGTGGCTGAGAGTGGGTGTGGGAGGAAATAGTTGGGGAGTTTCCTCATTCAGGTAACCCTAAGGTAAGTACCGTGAAATGGTTAACAGCAAACTGTCAGAGTAGTGTAGCTGGAATACAAATGTGTTAGTAGGAAGCATTAAGTCAGGTGATTTACTCAGGTGAGGAGAAGTACTGCAGGGTGAGCCCTAACTAGGAAGTTGCCTTCCTGTTCAGAACCGGGGGAGATCATGAGTGAGATAGTTCTAAAACCAGGGAGTGCCATAAGGAGGAATTTCTAAACTAATGTGGAATTCAAATGGCACTCACTTCTTTAAATAGGTTTCGAAACATTTTGGGTTAGGTTTAAGACAGCTCCTTTAAGTGATTTGTATTTCATAGACAAGCCACAAGCATTCTGTCCATTTTTCCCCAATCAGAATTAATTCTCCCTGCTCATAAGATGCATGTCATCAGCATAAAATTATTCTCCTCCCCATACTTTTTTGATTGTGGCCTCCAATTCCCAAGGTGATTTAAAACTTATAAAAAGAGGTTCATATTAACGATGGATTTCAATTTTAAACAAGCTTCTCAGTGAGAACCAGTGTGACATGAAAGCATACTTCCAAGTGAATTGTGTATTCATTTAAAGTTTAGGAAAAAAATAAAAACAAACCCTGCTTTACTCCCACCCAGCGTGTAACTCCAGGTCACCACCCCTGGAACATTGTGCCTTTGAGCTTTGGACTGGATTTGTTTCTGAGGTTAAGAGAAGTGTGTGGCAGATGTTGGGAGGCAGTTGGGGGTGGGGGTGGGGAGCAGGGATGAAGGAGCTGCCAGATGTTGAGCGGGAGGGTGGAGTGTGAGGATAAAAGCCTGCCAGATGTCTGCAGTGCAGAATGTTAGGCACCTGCTTTCCATGATCTTCAGAGGATGATTTATATCACATAAGTAGGATCTCATAAAGGTCCCCCCCTCCCCAATAAACACAGAATTCAGGGCTCCAATAGTGATCCTCTGCATGGTTTCTTGCCTCACAGTATGTCTTTTTAAAAATTCAAGTTGAGGGTTATGTGAATGAAAATAACACAATCAACCAATATACTCATTTGTAAATAAAAGAGGGGGGGCTGTACATTTAAATCTGTTGTTCTAAATTATAAAGACAATCACCTTTTATTTTCTATTTATTTTATCTTTCCAGTAAGATGTGATTTGCTCTTCTCTCTCCCCATGATGGATTTAATAGATTTATTCATCAAGTTTTCTAAATTTAGACACCAAACTGATGTTTTTCTCCCACTGCTTAATTTTATTCTTAGCAGCACTTACATAAAGCCAGGCAGTGAAAGATATGGCAAAACTACTGACTTGCTGTGATCTGGAATGCACTTATAGAATAAAATAATAATAATGAAGATTGATATACCAGAGAGACTTAATATCAAGTGTCCCTACTGAAATCTGTGCTGTGCTTTTGGTTTTTCCCCACCGTGCTTTTGGCCACGTTTCCTGTGGTTTTTAGGGGTCTTGGTTTTCCTTTTGATGCCTGGACTAGACTCAGTTCTGAGAGCATAGATGAGCCATATAAAAGAAAATATGTGGATCTTATAATTTCCTTGCATTTTAGGAATTTTCTAGGACTAGATTTGATTAAAACAAGTTAAATTTCACTCCTTGATCTTGTTTGAAAGCCTTTGAAATAATTGTATTTGTACTGTTGGTGGGAGTATAAATTATTTCAGTCATTGTGGAAGACAGTGTGGCAATTCCTCAGAGACCTAAAGACAGAAATACCATTTGATCCAGCAATCCCATTAGTGGGTATATACCCAAAGGAATATAAACTGTTCTATTATAAAGATGCATGCATGCGTATATTCGTTGCAGCACTATTCACAATAGCATAGACATGGAATCAACCTAAATGCCCATCAGTGGTAGACTAGATAAAGAAAATGTGGTACATAAATACCATGGAATACAATGCAGTCATAAAAAAACAAGATCTTGTCCTTTGCAGGGATATAGATGGAGCTGGAGGCCATCATCCTTAGCAAACTCACACAGGAACAGAAAACCAAATACTGCATGTTCTCACTTATGAGTGGGAGCCAAATGATGAGAATACATGAACACATAGAGGGAAGGAACACACACTGGGGCCTACTGGAAGTAAAGGGTGGGAGGAGGGAGAGGATCAGAAAAGATAACTAATGGATACTAGGTTTAATACCTGGGTGATGAAATAATCTGTACAACAAACCCCCATGACACACATTATTACCTAGGTAACAAACCTGCACATGTACCCTTGAACTTAAGTTAAAAAAAGAGAAATATTTGTATTTGGTGCCTTGGAGGGTGAACTAAGAGATGGTAAGATTCAGAGAGAAGCTACATTTGTCCCAGTGGCCCCTCAATCTTCAGAAAGCTCAGGCTTGTCATTCTCCCTGCACCACAGTTAGCAGTGTTAATCATTGCTCCTCTAGGCTGCACTGGCATTCAAGCATTCAGTAAATAGTAATTGAGCACCTAGCAGGTACCACTCTGCTAAGTTCTGGGAATACAGTGCGGAAAGAGGTTTCTTTCCTCTTAAAACTCCAGTGTCCTGTGGAAGATAGACATTGAGCAGATAATTGTTGAAATACTTATTCACAAGGGGTAAGTTCTAAAAGAGAAGTGAATAATGTGTGCTATAAGAAAGATAACAGGGGGGACTTTGATAGATGTCATCAGATAACCATGAAATAGATTGCTTTATGACTTGGCAAATTGCTTCCTCATTTGGGATCGTCAGATAGCCACTCGGTTAGGCCAGTCAGCTTTAAAATGTGATGGAATGCAAGGGTTTTGTCAGGTGGTACTTTCTTGTTTTCCAAGAAAACGAGAAAATCCTTTTCTAGCCTGCACTCCAGATTCTTCCAGGGCCAGTTCCAGAGTTGAAACTCGTTTATACTTACTACTTAGCCTGAATAGGCTCTGGATTTTGTTTTCTAAATAAAATTTAATTTTAGAATAGTTTTAGATGTACAGAAAAGTTGCAAAGATAGTACAGAGAGTTCCCATATACGCCCCACCCTGTTTCCCCTGACATTCTATGTTAAAATGGTATGTTTGTCACAATTAATGAACTAATATGGATACACTATTATTAAGCAAAGTTCATGCTTTTATTTAGATTTCCTTAGGTTTCACCTACTGTTCCTTTTGCTCCAGAATCCTGTCCAGTTTAGTTTCTTTGACTTTGGCAGTTTCTCAGATTTTTCTTGTTTTTGATGACCTTGATGGTTTTTGAGAAGTACTGGTCAGGAATTTTGTAGGATGTCTCACTAAGGGAACCCTCAGAATTTTCTCATGATTAGACTGGGGTTACGAGGTTCTGGGGCGGGGAAACTACAGAGGTAAAGTGCCATTCTCATGACATCATATCAAGGGTACTTACTATCAACATTGCTTGTCATTGTTGATGTTGACCTTAATTGCCTGGCTGAGGTAGTGTTTGTCAGGTTTCTCTGCTATAAAGTTACTCTTCCCCATCCCTTTTCATACTGTGATTTTTGAAGGAAGTTACCGTGTACAGTCTGTACTTAAGGAGTTATATTTCACCTCCTTTAGGGTGGAGTATCCATACATGCTATTTGGCAGCCTTCTGCATGGTAAACTTGTCTATTCTTCCTCATTTATTTCTTTAGTCAATCATTTATTTATATCAGTATTGACTCACGGGTATTTATTTTATACTTCGGGCTATAATCCAACACTGTTTAACTTTGTGTCTCAAATTGTTCTACCTTTGGCTGGAAGCTCTTTCAGTTGGCTCTCATGCCCCTTAGACATAACTGTATCTGTGTGTGTTTGTATGCGTGTGTATCTTCTTCAAAACTTTTTTTTCTCCAGTACTTCCTTACTTTTTGGCCCTACAAGATGGTCCAGGCTGACCTTGTATTTTTCCTGCTATAGTTCTACAATCAGCCATTTCTCCTGTTTTTTAGAGAATGGTACTGGGAGCCAGGATCTGTGTAGTTCTCCTGGTTTGTTTCTCACACTATAAATTGCCTGTGAAATAGTCTGGACAGGAGTGTGGGGTGGAGAAGGAAGTCTGAGCTTCAGAGTCAGGCCTGATATCTATTTCCCATATTTCCCACTTACTAACTGCAGAGCCCTGAACAAATAATTTAACCTCTCAGAATCTCACCTTTCTCTTCTATAAAATGGGCAAATTATTTACCTCATGTGATTATTGTGAGAATAAGAAAAAGGATTTATAATGGGCCTGACACAGAGCATCTGTTCAAAAAGTCATTTCTATGGAGCAGGGTAGGTCCATATGGGTGTCTCCCCTCCCCGAGTTGGCTGAACACCAAGGAAAATAGATGTTTAATTTTTTTAATTACATAAACAAAACCATATTATCCATGAAGGAAATAAAAAAGAGGATGTTTTACTTACAATCCTACTACCCTAACACATGTTTCCTTTTAGTCCCTGTCAGTATGTACTTAGTTAAAAAATATTTTCATCACGTTGTATATAATAAGAGAAATAACATTTTACCATAATGTATATGGTAATAATAAAATAGCTCCCCTTATTAGATGCTTATCCTGTATTCAACTTTTATGTGGATTGTTATAATCTCCATTTTATGGCGGAGAAAACTGAGGTACAAATAGGTTGACTACCTTTCCAGAAGATACACAGCCAAGGACAGGGGAAGATAGGATTTGAACTGAGATCTGTCTGATGCCAGAGCTGGAATCTTTAATCTTTAATCAGTGTTACATTTTCTCCTTTATGTAGACACCCCCACCCTCCAGTCATTTGTTCATACACAGGCATACATATTAATTTCTTTGTTTTTTCTTTTCTTTTCTTTTCTTTTTTTTTTTTTTTTTTTGAGACAGAGTCTTGCTCTGTCATCAGGCTGGAGTGCAGTGGCCCTATCTTGGCTCACTACAACCTCTGCCTCCCAGGTTCAAGCAATTCTCCTGCCTCAGCCTCCCGAGTAGCTGGGATTATAGGTGCCAGCCACCGTGCCTGGCTAATTTTTGCATTTTTAGTGGAGACAGGGTTTCATCATCTTGGCCAGGCTGGTCTTGAACTCCTGACCTTTTGATCTGCCTGCCTCAGCCTCCCAAAGTGGTGGGATTACAGGCATGAGCCACTGTGCCTGGCCCATATTAATTTCTTTATGTCACATATGCTGTCTACCATGCTAGAGGCATTAGATGATGTTGGTTTTAAAAAGATGAGTTGCTTACATCCCCCACCTTTTTTTTTTAAGGTGTTTAGGATTTTATAGGGGATATTACACATAAAGAGGGTTGCAGTGCAGTTCTTCCAGAGCTATACAGATTTTGCAGTTTTGAAAAAAAGAATGCTTATATTTGCCCAGTGATACCAGAGAGAGTTTGATGGAAGAGGTGACATTTGAACTGAGACTTGAAGGATTGGCCAGATTTAAATGGGTAGGTTTGTGGATAGTAGGGGCATTTCAGTCAAATGAAATAGTAAACATAAAATTGGCTAGGCTTGTGATAGACTAGATCACTAAACAGCAGGTATTCATCTTATTTTCCAAACTGTTCAGGGAGGAGCATGCTCCCTTACCTCCCGTGAGTTTGGGCTTGGCCCTGTAACTGTCTTGGACCAGTGAAATGTGGGTGGAAGTAGCAGCATGGTATTTGTGAGTACAGACTTCAAAAGACGCATGATAAGTTTCTGCCAGCCCTCTTGAAGCTTCTTCCGTCTGTCTCGAGAACAGCTCATCTCAGGTGATTGTTGCCCCTTCAGCCTGAGGTCTGGGATGAAGGCACGTGGAAACAAACCTGAAAGTGCTCTGGCTTAAGTCCAGCCTTGCCCGGATCAGCCCAGCTGAAATCAGTCAAATGACAGCAGATATACAAACCTGTGAGTGACAATAAATGTTAGTTTTTATGAATTCCTGGGATTTTGAGGGTTGCCTGTTACACAGAATAATCTCAGCAGAAATCTGATTAATATTAGGCCAAAAAGGACAGGCCAAGTTAGAAGAGAAACTAGTTGTCTAGATTGGCTGAAGAATATACATGCAAGCCTGCACCTGTGTGCAGAGAAGAATTTTTAACACATGAAAATAATGAATAAGATGACTCAGACTTTGTTGGATTTTGGCAGCCAAAATGGCCAAGATTATTTTACAAGCATCTTATATAGGATTTATTTCAAAATACACAAAATTAAGGACTTGAAATAAAAGCACAGAATGTCTCAGGTATTTTTCCTTTTCTTCCTCACCACTTTACTCTATTTATTTATTTATTTATTTATTTATTTATTTATTTATTTATTTATTTTTGAGATAGCATCTCACTCTTGTTGCCCAGGCTGGAGTGTAGTGGCATGATCTCGGCTCGC
>NW_016821812.1:0-11412 GCF_001698545.2 Rhinopithecus bieti | reverse complement strand
TTTATTTATTTATTTATTTATTTATTTATTTATTTATTTATTTATTTTTGAGATAGCATCTCACTCTTGTTGCCCAGGCTGGAGTGTAGTGGCATGATCTCGGCTCGCTGCAACCTCCGCCTCCCGGGTTCAAGCAATTCTCCTGCCTCAGCCTGCCGAGTAACTGAGATTATAGGTGCCTGCCACCATGCCCGGCTAATGTTTGTATTTTTAGTAGTGATGGGATTCCACCATGTTGGTCAAGCTCGTCTTGAACTCCCGACCTCAGGTGATCCACCCTTCTCGGCTTCCCAAAGTATTTTACTCTTTAATGGGGCCCAGCACATACCAAATCTACAATAAACATTAGGGACACGGTTCTTCCCTCAAACAACCTTACAGTCAGTTGAATAAGCAAGATAGATATGTACACAGGAAATACAAGGGGAGTGCTTGAACACAAGAAAGCAGCAGGATTTAAAGTAAGGAAAGAATCTGATGCTTTTTTAGCTTCATGACGTAAAGGAGATATGCTAGCAAGAGGTTAACCTGGCAGTATGACGGGTATGGTTAATTTATAAATACCATATCCTGATGAAAGGTAATTACTAAGGGTTCTCTATGTTCTTTAGTTGGCTACCTTCAGAGTCCAGCAACATAAATGCATATTGTTGGTGATTGACAAGCCACCTGGATGCTTAGCTCAAGGTAGAGCCCTGGTGGGAGGAAATAAAGTATTTTTAAAGCCAAAGAGGTGTGGAAGAAAAAAGATTGAGTGGGCGGTTCTGTAAGAAAGGAGGGGGGACCTTGTTGGGAAGGTCCTAGAGTATAAAACTAAAACTTTATGCCAGTTGAAGTGGTTGGAGATGGGTGGAATGGAATAGAAATTCCTTTCTTTAATCTGTATCCCTTGTGGACTCAGGTTGGATGATGTCTCCAACTTAACAGTAAAAGAATGTGTTTTTGGTCGGGCACGGTGGCTCACGCCTGTAATCCCATCACTTTGTGAGGCTGAGGTGGGCGGATCACAAGGTCAGGAGTTCAATACCAGCCTGGCCAACATAGTGAAAGAGCGTCTCTACTAAAAATACAAAAATTAGCCGGGCATGGTGGTGCATGCCTGTAGTCCCAGATACTCGGGAGCCTGAGGCAGGAGAACCACTGGAACCCAGGAGGTGGAGGTTGCAGTGAGCCAAGATCGTGTCACTGCACTCTGGCCTGGGTGATATTATTTTCTACTCTCCTTCTCTCTCTTTAAAAAAATTTTGGGCAACAGAGTGAGACTTCTTCTCAGAGAAAAAAAAAAAAAAAAAGAATATATTTTCTCCTGGCTTTGTTTTGTGTGCTTTACTGTAAGTCCATTTGTTATGGACGATGTCACCCCAACCTCTTACTTCCAAGTCATCTGTATACCATCGTGCTAAAAGAGTTTCGTCTCTTCTTTGCCTTAGTCCCCAGTGCCCTTGTATTCTGTGTCTCTTTTATGACACATACTTGTAACATTGCATTTTGGGTAGTGAATTCTGCACCATGGAGTAAAATAACTATGATTTCCCTTTGACTTAAAGACGAGAAAACATTTGGGACCATAGTGCATGCCTCTGAGATGCTTCTAGCATTCCCTTTAGCCTCCAATGAATCAACCCATACTCTCTCCAGGGTGGGCAGCGAAACATAGGGTCATTCATTTGAGTTTTGACTGAGCATTGCCCCGACCTCGCCTGCTGGCGTGACTACAGGGATCCTGACTGCAGCTGTAAACGAGCTCCATAGGAAGCCTTGCCACTTAAGGAACTACAAGACATATTCCACAAACATGTGTTGAACACTTGCTATTTGACAGGCACTGTGGCAGGCATAGCAAAGGACCTCAAAATGAATAATATATGATTCTTTCCTTCATGGGGGTTTATAATCTAGTGGAGAACGTAGATACGCACAACACAAGGATACGGGAGGCTGAGTGGAGAGACAATTTGTGCGTGGTCCAATTACAGACCACCTAGCCTCTAGGTTCCGCACTGGAACATACTGCAACCGAAATCCTGTCCTGGCTGATGGAAAGTCAGAAGCAGGCCCAATGGAGAGGTTTAATTTAAAACATTATCCAAGTTCTGGTCAAAGCTAAAACCCCCTCTTCTGCTCTAGGGAGAGAACAGACTCGACTGGATAAAAAAGCCTTGTTTTAAGGCCGCATTTTAGCATCTTCTTCTCCCAGCCTCTTATTTTTGTTTTACTTCCAAGAGACACTGTCTAGCAAGCTCCTAGGACATTCTTTGCCAGTGGGATACAGGTAGTATAATTCTAGTGGGTGTCAGATCAGAACCAAGTGGGTTTGTTTTTTTAGTAACAAAACTACTGCACTGACCATGAGCTGGTTTCTCTTCGAATAGAAATGAAGGGAGCTAGCTCTTCTTTCATTAGGAAGTTACACTCCTTTCAGCTTCAGTAAGCTCCCATGAAGATCGTTCTGAAGATCTAGTGGCCAAATATCACTTGCTAATAGTTCATTCATTTTTTTTTCTTAAGGAGAAGAGTCTTGGAAGTCAGCCTGGGAACCAGGCTCATAGGCTGGGAAAACAGACAGGAAGCCAGGCAGCAGCTGTTTTTAATGTGCTTGGAGACTACATATGTAATATGTACAGAACACATTGCATTCAGTAAGATCATAAAATATGCATGCGAGTGTGGTAAGAACATGACAGTAGAAATGGTGCTGCCAACACAATGGAGATACTGTTATGACGACTACACCGTGTAGCTTCATGTCTCAGAGTATGGCAGCCTGGCTATCTTCTTCTGAGTTGAAATTCGGTATAATGCTACAATCCTCTGCTTTTTCCACATGACTAGTACACAACACTATACTTGTAACTGATAGAATTGTCTGTGATAGCTTCTAACCTCTGAGGAGAACTCAGATCTCCTGCTGGAGCTATGGAATAGTTTAAGGACTAAATGGAGTCGTCAGACACAGGCAATTAGCTATGCTACCAAGGGGTAAAACTTTGAGAGGGAGAGCAAATGGTATCCTGACTAAAACCAGGTGAGGTAAGCAATCTGTCATATTCTCACATTTGAGAGAGCTCCTCCTATACTGACTTTCTGCTCAGGGGAAAGAGGAGCCCCTGAAGATCATAGTGGCCCAATATATTTGAGTGCACCTAAAAAAGTTGCTCTCTCTGTTTTTGTTTGTTTGTTTGTTTTTTGAGAGGGAGTCTTGCTTTGTTACCCAGGCTGGAGTGTGGTGGTGTGATCTTGGCTCCCTGCAACCTCTGCCTCCCAGGTTCAAGCGGTTCTCCTGCCTTGGCCTCCCGAGTAGCTGGGATTACAGGTGCATGCCACCACACCAGGCTAATTTTTGTATTTTTAGTAGAGATGGGATTTCACCATGTTGATCAGGCTTAGTCTTGAACTTCTGACCACAAGTAATCCACTCACCTAGGCCTCCCAAAATGCTGGGATTACAGGTGTGAACCCCTGTGACCAGCCACTCCCTCGTTTTTAAAAATAAGCTTTTTTTGAAACTTTGAAATAGTTTTATACTTACAGAAAAATTACAGATAGTATAGAACATTTTCTTTTACTCCTCAACCAGTTTCAGCTTTCCCTATGTTATCATCTTATATTATCTTGGAAATTTTTCAAAAGTAAGAGACCAATTTTTTGATACATTACTATTAACTCTAGACTTCCTTTGAATTTCATCCATTTTTCTAATGATGTATTTTATTTTCTGCTGCAGGATCCAATCAGGATGCTGTATTTTATTTATTTGTCATTTTTTCCTTAGCCCTCTCTGGTCTGTGGCAGTTTCTCAGTCTTTCCCTGTTTTTCATGACCTTGACAGTTTTAAGGAGTATTGGCCAGATATTTTTAGAATTAAAAAAAAGTCTCTCTTTTAACGTGAGGCCTGATCATTCCTTGCTTGGGAGAAGCTATTTTCTGTCTTAAAAGGCCAAAAAGGAATCCTGGTAGATCCTGGGGGCGAGAAGGCCTGGAGAAGGAGACTGGAGCTTCTCCCATACTGACCATCTGCTCAGGGGGAAGAGGAGCACCTGAAATAATAGGTGGCCCAATATATTTGAGGGCAACTCCTTGAGTTAGTAGTTAGTGGTCTCACCCTGCTACACGTCAGAATCACTTGGGGAGCTTTTCCAAAAATACTGATACCTAGAACCCACCAAGACCAATTAAATCAAAATTTCTAGGGATGTGGTCCAGGTATGGATAGTCTAAAATAGCACACCAGGTGATTCTAATGGGCAGCCTGGATGGAGAACTTCAGACTTAACTAGTAATAAAGAACATACTTACCTACGTGTCCTAGATATAGCCATGGAGAAGGAGTCGGCTCCAGGTACACAAATTAGTTAAAGATTTGGGATCCTGAAAAAGCCTCTTTATTATAGATTTAACTGATGGTATTATTCTAGTTACTTACTTTTCTTAACTTGAGAATTGAGTGCTAGGCAGTGAATTTGTTTTCTTAATCATCATCTGATTTGGGATTAAAACGAGTGAGTTGCCCTTGATCACTGAATATCCTAATTTCAGTGTCTAGTCACCAGAGCTGGCCCATCAGAGGTATTAATATAATCTATTGCTGAGACAAAAACACTACCCTGAGAGTTGGGAGACAGAATTTCAGTCTTAAGGCTTTAAATGCTATTTGGCCACTGGGTGACTGACCAAGTCACTCATGTTCTTTGGAACTCAGGGAACTCATCAGAAAGGGTTTGAATTAGGTCATGACAGATCTCCTCCGGCTCTGAGATTCTATGATTCAAGGAGTCAGAAGACTGTCTTTTTTTTTTTTTTTTTTTTTGAGATGGAGTTTCACTCTTGTTGCTCAGGCTGGAGTGCAATGGCACGATCTTGGCTCACTGCAACCTCCGCCTCTCGGGTTCAAGTGATTCTCCTGCCTCAGCCTCCCAAGTAGCTGGGATTTCAGGTGACTGCCACCACACCCAGCTAATTTTTGTAGTTTTAGTAGAGACAGGGTTTCACCATGCTGGCCAGGCTGGTCTCGAACTCCTGACCTCAGGTGATCCACCCACCTCTGCCTCCCAAAGTGCTGGGATTACAAGCATGAGCCACTGCACCAGGCCCAAAACTGCCTTTAAAATCCCAGTTTGTTACTTACTAAATGTTTGACCTCAAGGGAGCCACTGGATCCTGCCAACCCCATTTGTCTATCTGCTGAGTAGGGATAGGAATACTTGTGGACACTGAGATCTTTCTTTCTGAAGTGCTGTGCAATTCTACCTGTAATGTTCTCTGAAAAGATGGGTGATTCTTTCCTCTCTTGGTTGGGGAATCCTTGTATCACAGCTTTATATCTTTCGTAAGACTCTTTATCATAGATTTAACTGACAGCATTATTCTATTTACTTACTTTAAAAAAAAAACTGGCTCAAAAACTGAGTGCTAAGCAGTGAATTTGTTTTCTTAATCATCGTCTGATTTGGGGATAAAAAAAAAGTGAGTTATGAAACCCTTGCTCACTGAAGATCCTAATTTCAGTGGTCTAGTGACCAGAGCCGACACTTTGGAAGTATAATCTGTTGCTCAGATGAAAACACTGCACAGAGTTTCACAAGTCTCAGTGCAGTGCAAATGCCTCATACATACTCAATAAATATTTGTGGGTTGAGTAAATGGCATGATTTGAAGATAAAACTTTAGTCAACATGGCAATAATGGTTTCTCATTAGATTCACCTAAGTAGTTCTAAAAGTAATGACTCTCCCGGAGCCATTAAATTAGAATGTCTGGAAATGGCATCCAGGTTTTGGGTTTTTTAAGCGTCCCCAGGTAATCCCAATGTGCAGCCAAAGTTGAGAACCACTGCCTTAGAAGGCCAGTTTTTTTGCTCAGCAAGTTAAAGAAATGGAATGTGGATCAGATATAAAGACTGCCCAATCCTTGAAGGATTTGCATATTTTTACTTCTCTCTTCATCCTCCATACATTTAGCACAGGTCAGGCACATGGCAGGAACTCAATGAGTTATTTGTTGAATTGGATGGAATTAAAAATAAAAATCCCCGCATTGCCTTTTCCTCCCACAGCGATTTTACTCACTAGGTGAAAATATGTGAAAAGCAGGTAAAGTCAAGAGTTGTAACCCACATTTCCCATGCAGTCATATTCTCATTACAACACACAGGGTACAATTTTTTAGGATTTGCATAATGTAATGAGTCTCATTGAAAAAGAGTTCCTTCTTCATTTCAACCCTGCTCTGTGTCTTCTTGCCTTTTCGGCCTCCCAGCCCAGCAGCTGCTTGGAGCCTGGGATTGGTGGTGCTTCGTCGTGGAGAGGGTGGCATTTTCAGTAGCTGGGGTTGTTGCAATAAGCCCAGTGCGTTTCACTGCTTCCGGGTGTTTCCTCCACTGACCAAAAGACACCTGATTTGATCTTCACACTCCCTCCGGTTCTCCATGCTTTATTTGTCCTCATATTAAAAGCACATTTTTAAAAAGATTCTGAGATTTTAGTCTTATTATTAATACAGGTGCTTACTTAGTTCCAGATAAATACAGAACCCCCCACTCCCCCCCGCTTTTGAATGTGTTGTAGCTTTATATGAAGCTAATGGAGCAAGGCAATGCTCAAACGTCAAATTAAACTGCACAGCTCTGTAATCACTCAGACTGACATGGCATAAAAGGATAATTAGTAGTTCATTACATGGAACATTGTTTGTTCAGCTAAATTGATTTCTCAGCTGCCCATGTTTTCTGTTTACTTAGTAAGCGCTCCATTGCACATTTTTATTTGAGAGCTAGGAAATCCCTTCCCCTGATTTTTTTTTTTTGATCAGTGCAGTTTTAAAATATAATTTGCTCGAGCTGGGTGAACCTCCGAATGACATACAGGTGTACGGTATCAATCATGAAGTGTGGATTGATGCCTGGAACATAAAACCAACTGTGGCTAGAGACCTAGGAGACTCTACCAAAAGGCTAGAACATACCCAGTGGCTTTGTACCTGGAAATGCTTTTGTGGCTGTTTGCTTTTCAACTTAAGAGTGAATTCCCCTCTCAGAAAGGGAGGGGGCGAGAAAGAAATTGGAATAGACACCAAATCCCTTGCTGTTCAAAGTGGACATTTTCCAACAAAGTTTTTCTTAAACCCTTCATGTTGCCTGTTAATGCCAACATAAAGAAAACAGTGGCTGTTTTAGGATTTCCTACCACTCTGCTCACTATCAGCAGGATTTAGAAAAAAGGCTAAATGCTGACTTCAAAACTTTCTGCACTTGCTACCTTTTAACGATAATGTGAATTTTCTAGGTTGGGGAAGCACAGCTATCCATGGCACCTTCCCCACTGGCTGTTTCCATGTCCTTTGTACTTCTGCTCTCGGGTGTAAGGCATCCGCATAGATTTTGCTGGACAAATACAGTTGTTCAGATGCCTCCTAACACGTAGCTCACCTCGACTTTGCCATTGCTTTACTTAGCTATGCTTGGCCAATAGGTTAATGCATTGCACTAAATGACACCTTGGAGTTTTGATAGTCACAGAAGAGAGAAGCCAGTTCTGTATCTCGTTCAAACCTCTGGCACAAGATGAAATAGAAATCTGGGTAGCATCTCAGGCTGAGAGTTCAGCTACAAAGCAGTTTGTTTCCTAAAAGATTCTCAATGTTAATTTGATTTTGCTAGTCCTTGGAGGAACTTAGAAATCCCCCTTTTAAAATTAAACGTTGTTGGCTGGTTGCAGTGGCGCACACCTGTAATCCCAGCACTTTGGGAGGGAGAGGCGGGTAGATCACGAGGTCAGGAGTTTGAGACCAGCCTGGCCAACATGGTGAAATGCCGTCTCTACTAAAAAATACAAAAATTAGCCTGGCATTGTGGTGGACGCCTGTAATCCCAGCTACTCAGGAAGCTGAGGCCCTAGAATTGCTTGAACCTGGGAGGCGGAGGTTGCAGTGAACTGAGATCGCACCACTGCACTCCGGTCTGGGTGACAGGGCAAGACTCTGTCTCGGGGTTGGGGGGAAATGAAACGTTGTCATTCTGTATTTGTAGAGGAAGACTATTAAAGGGATACTGTAGGTCAGTGTGAGGAGAGGGGAAGCCTTTCAAGACTGGGTAAAGAAAAACTCAGTGGTTCACCCTAGTTAGTAGTCTTTCCAAATACATGTGTGCAGCTGGGGTGCACACTAGTGGAACTAAAGACTATTAAATTCCACTACAACCAAGTTCTGGATTTCTTTCCTTGGCCCATGAGAACATTAGCAGCCTCACGTAACACGCACACAGCATATTGAGCAGGGGTCTCTCTGTTACCAATATTAATGGGAGGAAATAGAGCCTTCATGAATGAAATCTGTAAGTAATCCTCAAGGCTCACCAGTGCCTTTTGATTTAATCTTCTTCCCTAGCAACATTGTTAGAAGCTGGATGTAAAGTTGAAGGTATGATTGGAAGAAGATAATCTTAACCTTTGAAGAGAGCATGAACATATTTATGTATTCTTAGCACACAATGACTCAGTAGGAACTGTGAAATAGAATTTCAAAGTTTTTTTTCTGTAAAGAAAGTAATTTCGGGGTCAAAATCTTAGGCAGGCTATTCTCTTATAGGCTTTAAATATGGAATCTGTGATTATCTTGTATATAGGGGGCTTTGTTCTGACTAAAACAGTAACAATAATTAATGAATGTGACTCTCATAAACTGAAGCCCTACAATGTGCCTGGCACTGTGCTACGTGCTGTATGTTTGCCATTGTGTTCTCTTCCTTCCCAACTCTAATTGCAGACTTTCTTTCTCTTCTTGGGCTTATTACAGAACTTCAGGTTAAGGCAACTGGGTAACCGTCCTTTCTTCCTGAGCACTACCTGGCACCTGATGTTTGCAAGTAGGCTTGCCTACCTGTTCTGCTCTCTTAACATCCTGCCAATCTCCTGGTTTCTCTTGGCCAGGGCTTAGATGTTCTAGTTCCTTTGTGTCATCTCCTATCTCATTTCTCCTGTTGCCATTTCCCCTGAATTTTGGCAATCAGATTAGCTATTGCTGGCCCTCCCACCCCCAATCTGTACCACTATCATAGGCTCAAACATAGCCCAATTCCAAAGCTGATGTCCACAAGGTAGGATGTATGTAAGTAGTCTTCCCTAAATTGCACGTGCGTAATTTTATTAAAGTTTTGCTGTCTCAACTAAACTACTGGACAGCACATTACAATTGCTGGGTTTCCATTTTCACTAACTCTCCTTGGCTGCCAAAGAGTCCCATGGACTGCTTCTGTCAGAGCAAGCCTGGGCTCCATATATCTGTCACCTCAGTCACAGACTCCCTTCAGCTCTCTTCAAGACACAGGGTTACAATTCTCTTCAGATGGCCCTTCTGGGTTCCTGATTGGCTGCCATTGTTATCGTCCCTTCTTAGCTTCCTTGACATCAAAATTGCTGTGTTTTCTTCCTATCTTACTAACTGTTTCTTCCCATTCTCTAAAGGTTGGGGAGACCATGAACTAGTCCTATGCCAGTCTCATTATTATTATTATTATTTTAAAAATTTTCTTCCTTTCTCCGTCTAGGTGCTCTCATTTGGCCCCAGGGTTTAAAATTCCATCCGTACAGGCCGGGCACAGTGGCTCACGCCTGTAATCCCAGCACTTTGGGAGGCCAAGGCAGGTGGATCACCTGAGGTCAGGAGTTCGAGATCAGCCTGACCAATATGGTGAAACCCTGTCTCTACTAAAAATATAAAAATTAGCTGGGTGTAGTGGTGGGCACCTGTAATCCCAGCTGCTCAGGAGGCTGAGGCAGGAGAATCCCGTGAACCCAGGAGGCAGAGATTGCAGTGAGCGGAGACTACACCACTGTACTCCAGCCTGGGAGACAGAGTGAGACACTGTCTCAAAAAATAAATAAAATTTAAAAAAAAAATCCCATTTGTACACACTGATGTCTCTCAATGTAGTATCTCTAATCTAAACCTTTCTCCTGGGCTTCAGACACATATAGCCAAATTCATAATCAATACATTAGGGTAGAATGGCCATCTTAAAAAGAACTTAGGCTTAAGAGCTTAGCTTAAAAAGAACTTAGACTTTCTTTCCTGAAAACTGTTTTGCTCTTTTCTTCCCCTTTCTTAGTTAATAGCTGCATCTAGCTGCTAAGGTTAAAACCTAGGAATTATTTTGATTATTCTCTTTTCCTTACCCCCACATCCAATCCATCTGTGAGTCCTGGTGTTTCTCTATCCAAAATGTATTTCCAATGTGTCACCTTTTGTTTCATTCCAAGCCCCTCTTGTCTCTCCGCTAGACTATGGTAACAGCCTCCTGACTAATTTTTCATGATTCTGCTCTTGCTCCTTCAGTCTGTTGTCCACAGAGCAGGCAGGGTGCTCTTTTAACAGCAAAAATCCATCGGGATCATATCATTTCCTGTCTTAACCCCCATGGCTTTCCACTGCACTTAGAATAACATCTGAACACCTTTCGCTGACCCACAGGCCCCACCTAATCCAATCCCTTCTCACTTTCTGGTATCATTTCATGCTTTTTTTTTCTTCTCCTCCCTGAAATGGTCAGGTTTCTCCTACAGCAAAGCCCTTGCATTTATTGCTTCCTTCTTCCAGAATGCTCTTCCCCATATGATTGCATGGCTGCCTCTGCCTTGTAGTTAAGGCTGTAACTCAAACACCGTCTTTTCAGAAAGGCCTTTCCCGAAACTTACCTAAAGTCACTCTCATTCAAATTATCCTGTATTTTTTCCTCTCTAGTATGAATCACTGCTGACTTTCTAAAAAATTGTTTTGGATTGTTTACACCTTTATTGTCTGTCTTTCTCTGTAAGAAAGCAAGCTTCATGTGAGCACAGCCTTTGTTTTATTCACAGCTGTATCTCCTGTGCTAAGAACAATGACTGGCATGTAAGAGATACTCAAAAAATATTTGAGACACATTAGGGCACACCCAAGATGGCCAAATAGGAAGAGCTCCAGCCTCCAGCTCCCAACGTGAGAGACACAGAAGATGGGTGATTTCTGCATTTTCAACTGAGGTACCGGGTTCATCTCACTGGGGCATTTCGGACAGTTGGTGCTGGTCTGCGGGTGCAGCCCAACCAGTGAGAGCTAAAGCAGGGCAAGGCATCGCCTCACCTGGGAAGCACAAGGGGGAAGGGAATTCCTTTTCCTAGCCAAAGGAAATCGAGACACACAACACCTGGAAAATTGGGTAATTCCCACTCTAATACTGCACTTTACAAAGGGTCTTAGCAAACGGCACACCAGGAGATTATATCCCACACCTGGCCCGGAGGGTCCCATGCCCACAGAGCCTCCCTCATTGCTAGCACAGAGATCTAACTGCAAGGTGGCAGTGAGGCTAGGGGAGGGGCACCCACCATTGCTGATGCTTAAGTAGGTAAACAAAGCTGCCGGGAAGCTTGAATTAGGCAG
>NW_016821811.1:0-730 GCF_001698545.2 Rhinopithecus bieti | reverse complement strand
GATATTAATATTTTTGTATCAATAGTTCATTGTTGTTGTTTTTGTTGTTGAGACGGAGTCTCAGTCTGTTGCCCAGGCTGGAGTGCAGTGGTGTGATATCGGTTCACTGCAACCTCTGCCTCCCAGGTTCAAGCGATTTTACTGCCTCAGCCTCCTGAGTAGCTGTGACTACAGGCTGTGACTACAGGCGCGCGCGAGCACGGCCGGGTAATTTTTTTTTTTTTTTTTTTTTTTTGAGACGAAGTCTCGCTCTGTTGCCCAGGCTGGAGTGCAGTGGCACCATCTCTGCTCACTGCAAGTTCTGCCTTCCGGGTTCACGCCATTCTCCTGCCTCAGCCTTCCAAGTAGCTGGGACTACAGGCGCCCGCCACCACCCCCTGCTAATTTTTTGTATTTTTAGTAGAGGTGGGGTTTCACTGTGTTAGCCAGGATGGTCTCGATCTCCTGACCTCGTGATCCGCTCGCCTCGGCCTCCCAAAGTGCTGGGATTACATGCGTGAGCCACTGTGCCAGGCCAATTGTTCATTTTTATTATTGAGTAGTATTCCATGGTATGGAAGTACCACAGTTCATCCATTCGCTTATTGTAGGACATATTGATTATATCCAGCTTTTGGCTACTACAAGTAAAACTACTATGAACAATTATGTACAAGTTTCTGGATGGGCATACGTTTTAACTTCTCTGAAGTGTAATTGTTGAATTGTATGGTCATTGCATGTTTAGTTT
>NW_016821810.1:0-1645 GCF_001698545.2 Rhinopithecus bieti | reverse complement strand
CCCTGGTTCAAGTGATTGTCCTGCCTCAGCCTCCCGAGTAGCTGGGATTACAGGCACGCATCACCATGCCCAGCTAATTTTTGCATTTTTAGTAGAGACAGGGTTTCATCATGTTGTCCAGGATGGACTTGATCTCCTAACCTCGTGATCCATCCGCCTCGGCCTCCCAAAGTGCTGGGATTACAAGCATGAGCCACCGCACCCGGCCTTTTTCTTTTTTTTTCTGTTTTCTTTTTTTTGGAAACAGGATCTCGCTCTGTTGCCCAGGCTGGAATACAATGGTGCAATCTCAGCTCACTGCAACCTCTGCCTCCCGGGTTTAAGCGATTCTCATGCCCCAGCCTCCCAAGTAGCTGGGACTGCTGGCCTGCGCCACCACACCCAGCTAATTTTTGTATTTTTAATAGAGACAGAGTTCCACCATGTTGGCCAGGCTGGTCTCAAACTCCTGACCTCAGGTGATCCGCCCACCTTGGCCTCCCAAAGTGCTGGAATTACAGGATTACCCTGCGCCCGGCCTGATTAGGTTTTACATGACAGTGACAGCTTGCTGTTGGTTCTTGCTGTGCAGGAGTGGGATACAGCCAGACTGAACTCCTGCCCAGTTACCTGCTGTATTCGAGGGGCTTCTCCTTTTAGGTCAAGTCCTCAGTTATTGGAGGCCTGGGTAGAGGCCAAGAAGTGCAGTCATTGGTCATCCCTGTTTTCACAATGAGGATGGATGTCCAATGCGTGTGGTCCCCAGTCATCTCTGCTTCTAGAATGTAGGGAGCTCTCTGCCCTGCTGGAAAAGCTCCATGAAGTCAGAAGTACCTGAGGGTGTCCAGTGTGTTTGTGCACAGCCACCTTTTAGATCCCTGTGTCCTTGACAGAACCAGTCATGGACTAAGTGGGAGGCAGCCTTTACTTTGCCTAGGGAGTTGATGCTGAGACATCCTCTGTTTTCTCTTGTAAGAGTAAGTCAGTTTTTTTCTCTGGTGGAAATACTGCCTTTTCTTATGTTGGAGAACACTTAAGTTTTCGTGAGAACCAATTTAATGGAGGAAGATTGAGAGAATCTCTTTGGAGATTCCAAACTCTGGGTTACTTTAGCAAACATTTTGACAGCATCTGTTGAAAAAGAAAGTTTAGGCCCAGCGTGGTGGCTCATGCCTATAAACCTAGCACTTAGGGAGGCTGAGACGGGCAGATCACTTGAGCTCAGGAGTTCAAGAACAGCCTGGGCAACATGGTGAAACCTCATCTCCACAAAAAAAATTTAATAAAAATATTAACCATGCGTGGTGGTGCATGCCCATTGTCCCAGCTACTCAGGAGGCGAAACAGGAGAATCACTTGAGTCCTGGAAGTGGGGGTTACAGTGAGCCCAGATCATGCCACTCCAGCCTGAGCAGCAGAGCCAGACCCTGTCTCAAAAATAAAAAGGAAAGAAAAGGAAAGTCTGCAGCCTTTTTTCATGTTCCTGATTGTTGGGTTACATTTGTATAAGATGCTTCTGTAATAGGTTTTGTGGGAGGTGCCAGAAGAGAACCCCACATCTCTCTTCTACATCAGCCAATACAACAGAAATTCACCAGAAAGGTAAAAACAGTAAAACCTCAAATAGTTTGATTTGTAAAAACATTTTTTTTTTTGTATTTTTTTT
>NW_016821809.1:0-601 GCF_001698545.2 Rhinopithecus bieti | reverse complement strand
GTAGCACGTTAACCTGGGAGGCAGAGGTTGCAGTGAGCCGAGATGGCACCATTACATTCCAGCCTGGGCAACAACAGTAAAACTCCATCTCAAAAAACAAAAGTACTTGACTAGAGTTAACAATACTTATAAAAGGATAGACACTAAGTATTAGATTATTTGGTTTGGGGATTAACTATGGCTGGTGGTGGAAGTTCGGCAAATCCTCCTCTTTGACCTCACCCACCCATTCTCTTCTCCCAAGGCTTTAGGCTGAGTGCAGCAAGCGCCTCCCAGAGCACATCATCTCAGCCTGCTCACTACACCCCGCACCACCTTCCTTCCCAGGCGTGCCAGCCTTAGGTCCTGACCACTCCTCAGAGAGGGCCCTGCATTGGAAAGACACCTGGCGGGGTCCTTGGGTTTGGAAGTGAAAGGGGGATTGGCAGCAGCAGCAATTATTATATTTAGCCTCCCTAAGGAAGTAAGCCATTCCAGATGCTGACTGTCATCTCCCTACACCCTGCAATGTTTTTATTGTGGTAAAATACAGATGATAAACATTTACCATCTTAACCACTTTTTTTTTTTTTTTTTTTGGTGGGGGGTGGGGACGGAGTCT
>NW_016821808.1:0-875 GCF_001698545.2 Rhinopithecus bieti | reverse complement strand
GGAAAAAAAGTGTTTCACACATACTGAATAAAAGGAAAGATTGAACTCTGAGAAAAATTCCACACAACACAAAGCTGTTTCACAGATAGCTTCTCTCTGGTTTTTATCTGGGGATATTCAGTTTTCCCCACAGAACTCAATGTGCTCCCAAAAGTCCCTTTGCAGATTATTGAAAAAGAATGTTTTGAAACTGCTGAATCAAAATAAAGTTTTAAGTCTCTGAGATGAATCCACACATCAGAAAGCATTTTCACAGATTGCTTCCTTATAATTTTTATCTGTGCATATTCTGTTTTTCCTCATTGGTCTAACGTGTCTCCCAAATATTTCTTCACAGGTTCTCAAAAAGAGTGTTTTCAACCTGCTGGATCAAAAGAAAAGTTTAATTCTGCAAGATGAATCCACACAACACCAAGCAGTTTCCAAGACAGCTTCTTGCTTTATTCTGGGGATATTTGGTTTTTACTTATAGGTATCAGTGGCATCACAATTGTCCCTTTGCAAATCCTACAAAAGGAGTATTTCCAACCTGCTGGATCAAAAGAAAGGTATAACTCTAAGATGAATCCAAACATCAAAAAGCAGTTTCAAAGATAGCTTCTTTCTATTCTTTATCTGGTGTATTCAGTATTTTCCCTTATAACTCAAAGTGCTCCCAAATATCCCTTCACAGATTCTACAAAAAGAGTGTTTTCAATGTTGAATCAGAAAAAAAGGTTTAATTCTGTGAGATGAATCCACACATCACAAAACAGTTTCACAGATATCTTCTTTGTAGTTTTTATCTGGGGAAGTTCTGTTGTTCACCCTAGGGATCAAAGGGTTCCAAAATGTCCCTTTGCAAATTTTCTAAAACAAACCCACAGCTAATATCA
>NW_016821807.1:0-602 GCF_001698545.2 Rhinopithecus bieti | reverse complement strand
CAGTGTTAGCAAATTGCTCCATGAAAAGAATGCTGTAACTCTGTGAGATGAATTCCCACTTCATGAAGAACTTTCTTAGAAAGCTTCTTTCTAGTTTTCTTCTGAAGGTATTTCCTTTGTCAACACAGGCTTCAAAGCATTCCAGACTATGCCTTCTCAGATTCGTCAAAAACAGTGCTACCAAATGATCCATTAAAAGACTTGTGTAACTCTGTGAGATGAATTAACACATCACAAAACAGTTTCTCAGAATGCTTATCTTTTTTACCTTAGGATATTGTCATTCAAACTATCCCTCCTCAGATTCCCCAAAAACAGTGCTACCAAGAAGCTCCTTGAAAACAGTTGTGTAATCCTGTGAGAGGAATTCACAAATCACCAAACTGTTTCTCAGAAAACTTCTCTCTAGTGTTTATCTGAAGATATATCCTTTGGCATCCTAGGCTTCAATGCGCTCCCAAGTACCCTATTACAGATTCTACAAAACCAGTTTTATCAGACTGCTGAATGAAAACAACCGTGTAACTCTGTGAGATGAATTCACACATCAAAAAGCAGTTTCTTAGAAACCTTCTTTCTAGTTTTTATCTGAGGGTATGAAA
>NW_016821806.1:0-1642 GCF_001698545.2 Rhinopithecus bieti | reverse complement strand
TATATATATATATATATTAGTGCTTAATTATTTTACAGTGATAAGAACATTTTCTTGGAGGCATTTTCATATAACAACTTCTTTTCCTTTGGGTAGACACCCAGGAGTGGGATTACTGGATCAAATGGTACATCTGCTTTTAGCTCTTTATGGCATCTCCATATTGTTTTTCATAGTGGTTGTACAAATTTATATTTCCACCAGCAGTGTATATGTGTTCCTTTTTCCCTACATCCACAGCACACATTTATTGTTTTTTTTAACTTTTTAATAATGGCTATTCCTACAAGAGCAAGGTAGTGTCTCATTGTGGTTTTAATTTGCCTTTCCCTGATGATTAATGAGGTTGAGCATTTTTTCTTGTGTTTCTTGTCTATTTGTATGTCTTCTTTTGCATAATGCCTATTCATGTCCTTTACTCACATTTTAATGGGATTATTTGTTTTTTCCTTGCTAATTTATTTACTTGCCCTATGGATTCCAGATCCTAGTCCTTTGTTGGATGCATAATTTGCAAATGCTTTCTCCCATTCTATGGTTGTTTGTTTACTTTCCTGATTATTTATTTTGCTGTACAGAAACTTTTTAATTATAAATAGGTCCCATATATTTACTTTTTCTTTATTTGCTTTTGGAATTTGTCAAAAATTATTTGCCTAGGCTGATTTCTAGAAGAGCTCTTCCAACACTGCCTTCTACAATTTTTATAGTTTCATTTCCACATTAAGTATGACGTTAGCTGTAGGTGTGTAACATATGTAGCTTTTATTATTTTGAGGTTGCCCCCTTTATGCATACTTCGTTGAGAGTTTTTACTATAAAGGGATTCCGAATTATGTCAAATGTTTTCTGCATCTATTTAAATAATATGGTTTTTGTTTTTAATTCTGTTTATGGGATGTATCGCATTTCTTGATATGTGTATGCTAAACCATCCCTGCACCTCTGGGATAATGATGGATTATCTTTTCAATGTGTTGTTGAATTCGGTCAGCTAGTATTTTATTGAGCATTGTTGCATTAATGTTCATCAGGAAAATTGGTTTGTAGGTTTTTTGTTTTTGTTGTTGTTGTTGTTGTTGTTGTTGTTGTGTTCTGTCCTGGTTTTGGTATTGGGGTGATACTAGCTTCACAGAATAATTTAGGGAGGATTTCCTCTTTCTCAGTCGTTTCGAATAGTTTCAGTAAGATTGGTGCTGATTATTCTTTGAATGTCTGGTAGAATTCAGCTGTGAATCCATCTGGTTCTTGTCTTTTGTTGGCAATTTTTAAAAAGCTGATTCAATCTCACTGCTTGTTATTGATCTGTTCAAAGTTTCTATTTCTTCCTGATTTAATCTGTGAGAGTTGTATATTTACAGCAATTTATTCATTTTCTCTAGGTGTTCTAGTCTGTGAGTCTAAAGGTGTTCATAGCAGTCTCAAATCATTTTTTGTATTTCTGTGGTGTTGGATGTAATGTCTCTAGTTTCATTTCTAATTGAGCTTATTTGGATCTTCTCTCTTCTTGGTTAATGTAGCTAATGGACTATCAATTTTGTTTACTTTTTCAAAGAACCAGCTTTTGTTTCATTGATTTTGTATTGCTTTTGTGTTTGCATTATGTCCCGACCTGCAGGACAGTCGAACGGGCCCTGGAAGG
>NW_016821805.1:5530-6448 GCF_001698545.2 Rhinopithecus bieti | reverse complement strand
ACAGGCAGGCTTCCTTGAGCTGCTGTGAGCTCCACCCAGTTCCTGCAGTACTGCTTTTATGTATTACTCTCTGCTCTTGGTTTGGGATTTATACACTTTGATTTATACATCTTGATTATTTCTACTAAGAGTCATTTAAGTTACTTTTAAAATCTTGAATCTCTTAATTAGAGCTTTGTAATTAAGGCCAAGAATGAGATTGCATTTTAAATATTCCCCTAACTGAAGAATTGCGTATCTAACTCTTGCCTTTGTTTTTGTTGCCCTTCTAAATTTACATGGATTAAAATATAGAACTGGAGATAAAAGCTCACAGTGTTATTAAATACATTTTATTCGTTTACCCTGATTTTCAATTTGTAACTATTATGCTTTATTTTTAAATTAATTAATATTTTTGACATTCATGAACAGTCAATCTATACCATGATTTCCATATTCTTAAATCCTCAGATTATGTCATTTCTCAGGATATTGAAGCCTATTTGTGCGTGTATGTGTTTAACCTTTTAGTAAAAATCATATTCCCAACTCATGTTTCTTAACTTATTTAGTGGGGATTAGGCCTAGATTAGCATCTTTCCTTTTTGACCATACATATAAGATGTGTTTGATAGTAACAATTTTTAAATGAAAGCATCAACAGTTTTGTTTAGCTCTTAATTTGTTTTAAAAATGTATTGACATTTTAATCTAGCTTTTCCTATAAGTAACCTCTTTATTTTGGTCTTTTATCAGAAATCTGGTACAATATATTAGTAATTTTCACCCAGAGTGATAAGCAGTTACCATTCCTTTCACAAGTGAAGAACTGCTTGGATTGCATGGAATTCTAGGTTCACAAAATATTACCATCAATGAACATCATGCCACTATCTCAGTGTTACAAAGTATTACCATCAATGAACATCATGCCAC
>NW_016821805.1:0-1437 GCF_001698545.2 Rhinopithecus bieti | reverse complement strand
CCTTCCTCCCTTCCTCCCTTCCTTCCTCCCTTCCTTCCTCCCTTCCTTCCTCCCTTCCTTCCTCCCTTCCTTCCTTCCTCCCTTCCTTCCTCCCTTCCTCCCTTCCTTCCTTTCTCTCTCTTTCTCTTTCTTCTCTCTCTTCTTTCTCTTCTCTCTCTGTCTTCTCTTTCTTCTCTTTCTTTCTTCTCTGTCTCTCTCTCTCTCTCTCTCTTTCATCTGTATTTTTGTTAGAGATGGGCTTTCTGACAGAGTCTATATTTTCAGAAGAGATGGGATTTCACCATGTTGGCCAGGCTGGCCTGAAGTTATCCACTTGCCTCAGCCTCCCAAAGCGCTGGGATTACAGGTGTGAGCCGCCCTACCTGGCCACAATTTTGTCACTCTGCAAGCGAAAGCTATTCAATAGCTTCTCTTTAAACTTAGAATACATCTTTGAACGCCTTACATTGACCTATAAAATTTAGGATGATGTAAGCTTTCTAAATGCTTTTCTATGCACTCTCTGTCCCTGCTCTATGCTTCAGTAGCATTGATTTTTTTTTAATTTCTTGAATCTGCACAGCTTTGCCCATAGCAATATTTTTGTACAGTCTGTTTTTTATGACCATGACATTGTGTTCATCATTTTTCCCCTGACTTCCTTCTCTTGCTTTATGTGACAGCTTAAATGTTCTTCCAATGAGGCATTTCCTGATCACATAGAACTTGACCCTTAATCTCATAGCACCCTGATCTTTTGATTCACAACACACCAAAGTATGACTTCCCACTTGTGTACAGGTATATGCTCTTATGTAACATCTTTATTTTCTACTAGATATAAACATCATGAGGAGAAGGATCATATCTTTATTTTTTGCCATATTGTGCCCGGTGCTGCTTTTTGATATGTAGTGTATAAAGTATTAAATACTTACTGGTATATACTAAGTGTTAAACAATTATATTTGAGTTAATGAGAAACATATTAAATAATATTTAAGTTCAGAAAGAGTTTTAGAAATCAACATTTGAAGCTTAATGGAGAATCAATATTGTCAAAGAATTTTAGAAAATTGGAACTAGAAGAAACCACAATCATCATTTTCATGTAATAATGCTTCTGATAACATTGTCTGCACTGAAATCACTCCAGTGTTGAGGAACTCACTATTTCACAAGGAAGCGTATTTTATTCTATGCCTATTATTTAAAAACTGTTTTCTCATGTTTAATATAATTTAACACTATATTGAATTGTTTTACTTATAATCTTATGACAATAGTTGTCTCAGTTTTACAAAGAAATACGAAAAAATTGTACATATATTAGGTTGGTGCAAACATAATTGTGTTTTTTCCATTACTTTTAATGGCAGAAACCATAATTAGGTTTGCACCAACATCATATTTTGTTTCATTTGTGATTTCTTCTGAAAGCTAAACACTAAAAAGATA
>NW_016821804.1:0-1641 GCF_001698545.2 Rhinopithecus bieti | reverse complement strand
TTACATCAGAGTATCCAAAATGCAGAGTTCTTACAACAATGGCATGAACAATCTCACTTGTTGTGGCAACGACAACGAGACATTGATGCTCATTTGACTGAACGAGTAGATAACTTAAAACAAGTTGTTTCTTGGATAGGGGATCAACTGACAGTGTTAAATACTCGAGCCTTGTTAAAATGTGACTGGAATACTTCTCAATTTTGTATTACCCTTGTTCCTTTTAACAACACTGTACATAACTGAACAAAGATAAAAGGCTTTAATTGGCCATAATAATCTTTCCCTGGAAATACAAAACTAACACACAATATTTCTGAAACGTTTCATAATCAGTTACCATTGCTGACTGGCACAGATTTAATGACTGGTATTGCACAAAGCTTAAAACTTTAAACCCTGTGTGTCCTCTAAAACTTCTGTTTCTAGTACTGTATCGATTGTTGTCTTTGCCTTTGTCATTTTCACACTCTGCTGGAAACGGTGCCAAAGGGCAAACACCGAATCCCAGTGAGCCCAACATGTGATGATGGTTTTGAAAGAAATTCAAACCTGTAAATAAAGAAGGGGGAGATGTAGAGGACTGTGTGCCCACAAACCAGACATTTCCGATAAGCCCTGCTCTTGAAGACAAAGCAGGACGGTCCTTCTCTGCAAACAGGAAGGGCAAAGGAGGCAGCTGTAAACAGTGGGCTCTGGGAATTGGTCAATATTTACTGATCCTGTGAGTCAAGGAAAGGTCAGAGAAGAAACACATGCCCTGTGACTTGGCAACATTCCACAAACGGCTGGATAAAATAAAGCACTGTGTGTTGTTCAGCATAGCCGCCATGTATGTCTTGTCCTGTGATGTCTTGTGTGTTCATTCCTTTGTTTAAAAAGCACGCGGACCCCAACACTTCTCAAAAACCTTCTCTCCAGTATTTATCACCATAGGCCACTATGATTTCCCAAAAAACCTTTTGCAGATTCCCGAAAAACAGTGCTACCAAACTGTTCAATGAAAAGAAAGGTGTAACTCTGTGAGAAGAACTCATACATCACTAAGCAGTTTCTCAGAAAACTTCTTTCTAGTTTTTATCTGAGGATATTTCCTTTGTCACCACAGGCCTCAAGGCGCACCCAAATATCCCTTTGCAGATTCCAAGAAAGCAGTGTTAGCAAACTACTCCATGGAAAGAAAGGTATTAACTCTGTGAGATGAATTCACACATCACAAGGGACTTTCTCAGAAAGTTTCTTTCTAGTTTTTATCTGAGTATACTTTCTTTGTGACCGTAGGCTTCAATGCAATCCAAAATATCTCTTCTAACATTCTCCAAAAACAGTGCTACCAAACTGCTCCATTAAAAGAATCATGTATCTCTGTGAGATGAATTCACAAATCACAAAGCAGTTTCTCAGAAATCTTCTTTCTAGTTTTTGTCTGAGAATATTTCCTTTTTCACCTTAGGCTTCAATGCAAATCAAAATATCCCTTCCCAGATTCCCCAAAAACAGTGCTACCAAACTCAATGAAAACCGTGGTGTAACTCTGTGAGATGAATTCACACGTCACAAAGAACTTTCTCAGAAAGGTTATTTTTGGTTTTTATCTGAGGATAATTCCTTTGTCACCATAGGCTTCAATGTGCTCCCAAA
>NW_016821803.1:0-1417 GCF_001698545.2 Rhinopithecus bieti | reverse complement strand
TGACTACTAAACATTGATAGGTATAGTCCACATACACAAGAGCTCCTGTAGATGCTCAATTTTTAAATATATATAGTGGCTAAATACGCATAATATAAAATTTACCATTTAACCACACTGGTGTTTTCTTAGTCCTAAGTTGCTCTCATGTGACAAGTAATAGGGGAATAGACTCATCATATCACAGAAACCAAATTAGCTCATATACTATTTTTCCAGTATGTTTTGAAGTGACTAGAAAGAGCTTTCTCACAAAGAGAAAGCCTTCCTCATCTTTGAGGACCCTAAGGAAAAAGCAGAAAACCGAAAACCCGTGGAACTGCATTCTTTTATTAGACTTAGTGGTTTCAAGAACCTCTCAATTTTTCACTATATTAAGCTATTGAAGGAAATTGAGAGTTCAGATGAAAAATTTTGAAGTCATATCTCTTTATGTTTAAAATGATTTCAGAAAGCTACCTCTAGATTGTATTTTTAATTTTGGTGACAATTGTCTCTCCCGGAAACAAATGTCCTCAAGGACCTTCATGTCTCAGGAGGCAACAGGTGTACCCGGATATAAAGCTGCAAAGGAAGGCCTGGCTGTGTGGTTAGCTGCAAGCATCAATAGAGAACAAACTGTGTCAAGATATTTATTAGGACAGTTGTTTTTATCAGGGCTCTACTTACAAACTTCTTAATGTTTTGAGTGGTCTGCCCTTAACCCTATTTTTTTCCACAAAGCTTGTGATGCATGATTTTGCTGAACATGAGATTTTTTCAAAATAGAAAATTGTGTAGGGCGAGGTGGCTTACACCTATAATCCCAGCACTTTGGGAGGCTGAGGCAGGCAGTTCATGAGGTCAGGAGATTGAGACCATCCTGGTTAACACGGTGAAACCCCATCTCTACTAAAAATACAAAAAATTAGCCAGGCATGGTGGCACACGTCTGTAGTCCCAGCTACTCGGGAGGCTGAGGCAGGAAAATCACTCGAAACCTGGGAGGCAGAGGTTGCAGTGAGCCAAAATCGCACCACTGCACTCCAGCCTGGGTGACAGAGTGAGACTCCATCTCAAAAAAGAAAAAAAGAAAATTGTACAAAATTGTATAAAAATATATTGTTGCAGGGTGCGGTGGCTCACACCTGTAATCCCAGCACTCTGGGAGGCCAAGGCAGGCAGATCACAGGGTCAGGCGTTTGAGACCAGCCTGGCCAACATGGTGAAACCCCGTCTCTACAAAAAATACAAAAATTAGCTAGGCATGGTGGCACTTGCCTGTAATCCCAGCTACTTGGCAGGCTGAGGCAGGAGAATTGCTTGAACCTGGGAGGCGGAGGTTGCAGTGAGCTGAGATCACACCACTGACTGCACTCCAGCCTGGGCAAAAGAATGAGATTCTGTCTCAAAAAAGAAAAAAAAAAACATATATATA
>NW_016821802.1:378096-396478 GCF_001698545.2 Rhinopithecus bieti | reverse complement strand
AACTTAAAGTGTAATAATAAAAAAAAGAAATGGACAGGTCAGTCATATAGAAAATCAATAAACAGTGGATGTGAGCAATGCTAAGACTAAATGAACCAGAGATGTTTAAAGAACAGCAGCAGAATATATATTCTTTTCAAGTAGGCTCAGAACATTCTCTGGGATAGACCAGATGTTAGATTAAAACACAAGTTTTTAAAATTTTATAAAGATTGAAATCATGCCGAGTACCTTATTCAACCACAGTATAATGAAACCAGAAACAAGAGAAGAACAACTTCTGAAGGATACACAAACATGTGTAAATTAAACAAAATAGTTTTGAAAAATTTATGAGTCAAGTGAGTCAAGCAATCAAAAAGAAAATTAGAAAATATATTTAAACAAATGAAAATAAAAATACAACATAGCAAATCTTACAGGATACATCAAAAGTAGTACTACAAGAGAAGCTTGTCATAACAGATGCCTATAATAAAAAAAAAAGAAAGAAAGATCTCTCAAATAAACAACCTAACATTACACCTCAAGAAACTAGAAAAGAACAAACCAAGACCAATATTTTCAGAAGAAAGGAAATAACAAAGATTAGAAGAGAAATAAATGAAACACAGAGTAGAAAAACAATAGAAAACAAAACTAAGAGTCGGTAATTTCAGATCAACAAAATTGTCAAACCTTTAGCTAGACTAAGAAAAAAGACTAAAATAAATATAATCATAAGTGAAACATGAGACATTACAAAGGTTGTAAGAAAAATCAAAATTGTTCATAAGAGATTACTGTAAATAATTCTATACCAACAAACTGGATAACCTACAAAAAGTGAAGTGGCAAGATACAAAATCAACATGCAATAATTAGTTGCATTTCTATACACAAACAACACACTATCAAAAAAGAGTGTAAGAAAATACTTCCATTTACAATACTATGAAGAAGGATAAAATACTTAGGAATAAAGTAAGGAAGAAAAAGACTTGTACATGACAACTACCAAATATTGAAGAAAGAAATTTAACAAGATACAAAAAATATATAACTGGTATTCATTTATTAGAAGACTTAGCATTGTTGAAATGTTCACACTGTGCAAAGTAATCTACAGATTCAATGTTATCTCTGTCAAAATCCAAATTCCCAGTGGCATTTTTTCCAGAAGTATAAAAAAAAGACAATTCTAAAATTTATGTATAACACAAAAGAGTCCCCAAAGTTAATACAATTATAATAAACAAAAACAGTAATGGAAGTATTACATTTCCTGATTTTAAATTATTTTACAAAGCTATAGTAATCAAAATAGTTGGTCATTGGCATAGATACAGACATATGAACCAATGGAACAGAATAGAGAGCCCAGAAGTAAATTCACACGCACAGGGCTCATTGATCTTCAGTAAGGTTCTGCAAACACACAATCAGGAAATGGTTGTCTTTTCAACAAATGGTGTTAAGAACACTAGATATTTACATGCACAATAATGAATTTGGACTCATATCCTCTACCATATAAAAAAAAAACCTCAAAATGGATGAAAAACTTAAACGTTAAAACCTCAAACTGTCAAACTTATAGAAGAAAATATGGAAAATATATTTATGACTTTTCTTGGTATTGAATTCATGAATATGAAATAAAAGCATAGGCAACAAAATAAAATAGACAAATGGGAATAAATTGAACTAAAAAGCTTCTGCACAGCAAAGGAAACAATCAACAAACCAAAAAGGCAACCTACAGAATGGGAGAAAATATTGGCGAACAGTATGTTAGGTATGAGCTTAATTGACAAAGTATTTAAGAAACCCCTATAACTCAACAGCAAGAAAATCCCAAACAAACAAAACACACACACACACACACACACACACACGCACACACAAACACCTAAAACCCAAGGTTAAAAATGGGTTAAACATTTGAATAAACATTTCTCCAAAGATGGACAAATGGTCAACAAGTATACGAAAACACATGCAACATAGTTAATCATATCCAAATGCAAACCAAAACTATAATGAGACATCACCTCACAGCGGTTAGTATGGGTATTATAAAAACAAAACAAGAACAAAGAAGAATACAAGAAAAAAAAAAAAAAGAAACAAGAAAAACACATATAACCTTAGTAAGGCAGAAAAAAACAAAAAGGATCTCCTTGTACGCGGCTGATACGGAACACAAAATTGTTCAGTCACTATAAAAAACAGTATGGAGGCTATCGGGGAACAGCTCCTGATATTGTCACATAGATTCTTCTTCTATTTTCCCTAAGTGTCAGGCGGTCTGAGAAATAAAGGGAAAGAGCATAAAAGAGAAAAATTTTAGAAGCTGGGTGTCCCGGCGCGGAGACAATCACATGTCTCGCAGGTTCTGTGATGACCCCCAGTTGCAAATCCCAGCACATTTTATTGTGGATTTCAATCGGGAAGGGAAGTGTATGAATACGGGGTGGGGCTGGTCACAGAGAGCATCACATGTTTCCCAATGCAATAAAATATCACAAGCGAGCACATGGGCCCCAGAGTGACGATCACGGACGCAGGGAGAAATTCACGTAAAAATTGCTAATGAAGCTTTCATGTCACTGGGTGCATATTGTCCAGTTGAATAACTGCTGCGAGACAGGTTTTGGAGAGCAGGCACAACCCGTCCTGACTAAAATTTACTAAGCATGCCGATTTCCCTCATCTGTTGGCACAATCACAAGAGTATTGTTGGGGAAGTGATAAAATGTCGCATAAAATTTTCACAGTTTATGTTCAGAGATTGTAGTAAGAGACAGGCACAGTAAGAGAATTATCAAAAGTAATGAATTTGGGGAACAATACAATGCCATGAAATCTTCACAATTTATGTTCTTCTGTCACGTCTTCAACAGGTCCCTCCTTTCGGGGTCCGGCTGACTTCCTGCAACACTGGAGGATTCTTCAAAAATTAACAATAGAATGGACCATATGATCCAGCAAGGCTCACAATTCGCCAAACGGAGAATAAACCATGTGTCCATCTACTGATGAACAGACAACGAGAAATGGTGTATTCATACAATGGGATACTTATTCCCACTTTTAAAACAAGGAAATTTCTGCTCATTTACTACGTACACTTCGATGAATCTTAAAAATCATTCTAAGCCAAAACAAGCCAGTCACTCAGAAGAACAAATACTGGCATGATGCACTTAGATGAAGTATCCTATAATAGAACGTTAATAGAATCAGTAAAATCTGTTATTAGGAGCTGTGTGAGAGAAGAGGGCATAGGCAATGGAACATCTGGCTAACTCAAAGGCATAAAGTTTTTTTTTTTTTTTTTTTTTTTTTTTAAGACGGAGTCGGCCGGGCCGGCCCGGTGGCTCAGCTGTACACTCCCAGCACTTTGCGGACGGCGAGACGGGCGGATCACGAGAGTCAGCGAAAGTCAGCAGCGAGCCATCCTGGCTACAGCACGGTGAAACGCCGTCTCTACTCCAAAGAATACAAAAAAACTAGGCGGGGGCGAGGTGCGCGGCGCTGTAGTCCCAGCTACTCGGGAGGCCCTGATGGCAGGAGAAATGGCGTAAACCCGGGAGGGCGGAGCTTGGCAGTGAGCGGCCAGATGCCGGCCACTGCACTCCAGCTTGGGCTGATCAGAGCGAGACTCCCGTCTCAAAACAAAAAAAAAAAAAAAAAAAAAGGACGTAGTCTTGCTCTGCTCTGTTGCCCAGGCTGGAGTGCTGTGGCACGATCTCCCCTCACTGCAAGCTCCACCTCCCGGGTTCACGCCATTCTCCCGCCTCAGCCTTCCAAGTAGCTGGGACTACAGGCGCCCGCCATCTCGCCCGGCTAATTTTTTGTATTTTTAGTGAAGACGGGGGGCATAAAGTCTTAATTAGGGAAGATTAGTAAGTTCTAGATTTCTGCTGTGCAATACTTTTCTAAGGTGAATAGTATTTTCTTGTACGTTTAAAAATTTGCTAATAGGGCTGGCGCAGGGGCTCACACCTGTAATCCAGACACTTTGGGAGGCTGAGGTGGGCAGATCACCTGACGTCAGGAGTTTCAGACCAGCCTGGTGAAACCCTGTCTCTACTAAAAATACAAAAATTAGCTGGGCTTGGTGGCACACAATTGTAGTCCCAGCTAGTTAAGAGGCTGAGGCAGGAGAATTGTTTGAACCTGGGAGGCAGAGGTTGTAATGAGCGGAGATGGTGCCACTGGACTCCAGCCTGGGCAACAGAGGGAGACTCCATCTCAAAAAATAAAAGAAAAATGTGCTAATAGGGTAGATTTCATGTTAAGTCGTAGTACAGCAAATAAAATAAAATAAGATATACTTTCCAAAGGTCTCAGGAATTTTGTAGAAAACTTGCTGTTTATGGTTAATTTAATCAATTTTGAGCAGATAATAAACTGTAAGTTGACAATTTCTAAAGTTGATTGAAACATTTTCAGGAATTCATGAAAAGGATGTGTATTATTTATTTTTCTCTAAATGTCAACTAGGTCAAGTTGATTAATAATATCTAATTCTTCTATATTCTGAAAGTATTTTTGTCTACTTCTATAATTTGCTGAGGGAGAGTTTTTTTTTATTTCTACCATTAATCTGTCAGATTTTGATGCTCTCATTTTAAGTGCATACATATTTGTGACTCTTATGTCTTCTTGATTAGTTAGTACTATTATTGTCACGTGATATTGGTGGCAGCAGAGGGCTACCTGGTGCAGCTGCTGTGATCACGCCAGCTGCTGTAGGAAGGGCGACAGAAGGCAGCGAACAGCCCATCCCCCACATCCTGCTACCCTGACGCCCGGGCAATGGTCCCTGGCAGAATAGCCCACCAGTGGGGGAGTGACACAGAGGGGCAGCAGCCAGGTCGAGCAGGGAATGTCTTCAGTACAGAGTTTGGGCCGCATTTTGGGGGCCTGGGGTGAGAAGTGGGAGTGGTGCCTGCTTCAGGGACCCGTCCGCTGTCCCGCTGCCCGGACCAAGGGTGCCAGGTTCCTGGGCATCAGGAGGAGTGTCTGTGCAGGGCCGCTTGGGGCCGTGTCCCCAGGGTCTGCCTGAAGTCAGGGTGACTGCTAAGCCTTCCACTCCCGATGGCTGGGCCCGGGGAGTGATCCACTCAGCCCCGGGTCACCGCTGAGTGCCAGGGAAATGGGGGCTCTCATGGCTATATTGCCACTGCCCTGGATGCCGGCCAGGGCCCAGCAAGGATCAGGAGCCCCGGCCCCAGGCTGCGAGGGGGTAGCAGCTGAGGCTGCTTTCTCCAGGGAGCACACAGGCAGGAGTGCTGCCCTTCTGGGTGCCACTGCAGCCACCCAAACCACGACTGCAAAACTGTGCCTCCTTCTCTACAGGGCAGTCAGGAACTCCCCCACCCCACCATATAGCTGCAGCTGCCCAAACCAGCTGCTGCAGCCTCAGGCATTCCTGCACTCCTGGGGGCCGGGGAAGGCCCTCCCTGCCTTTGCAGACTAGGAATTGCCTGATCCCATTGACTGGCTTCTCCCTGCTGTTGGCTCCTGCTCTGATATAAGAGCAAAGTTGGGAGCAAGCCTAGGTGCCATGAATGGCAGCAGGAGGCAGAGTTTCCTGGGTGGAAGAGAGCAGGTCCCCAGTAAGGCCCCATCCTCAGGCCAAGGAGGACCTGTAGGCTTGGGGCCAGGCTGCCACGCCCGTGGACCAGAGCAGGGACTTGTGGTGCCATTTTCCGGCCTGTCCACGGCTGCCCATAGACCAACTGGCACGCACTTCCTTCCCTCTGATGTCCATAAAAATCCCCAGGTTCAGCCAGAGCAGGTCAGAGAACAGAGAGGCGATGGAATGACCAGCTGCAGAAAAGAGCCACCCACCCCAGGGCCTCTCTGTTGAGAGCTGAACCCTCCAGGAGGCAACCTGACTACAGAGGAGGAGCTATCAATTGCAGGTCTCCTCTGAGCTATTGTAAAGCTTAATAAAGCTCCCCTTAGTCTTGCTTACCCTCCCTGTCTCTGTATAAGTCATTCTTCCTGGACACAGGACAAGAACTTGGGCAAAAGAGCCACCAGCCACAAAGGTTTCCCACCAGAAAAAGCAACAATCCCCAAATCCAGTAACATATATACCTCTTGTAAAACTATAAATCTTTAAGTCTAATTGTCTACTAAGATTATAGCTATTCTAGCTTTCTTATGCTTATTTTCTGCATGGGTCTGATATATTTTATTACTTCACTTTCTATGCTTACTTTTATCAAATTCATGGAGGCATAATTTACTGAATCAATTTATAGTATAAAATTCCAACAGTTTTGACATATGTACTCAGCCACAAAACCACTACTACAATCAAGATATAAAACATTTCCATCATTCCAAAAAGGTTTTTCTGGCCACTTTGCAATCCATCCATCTCTTTCTGTGTTCCCAGCTTCAGGCAAACTCTGATTTGCTAAGGGTCATTATAAGTTTGTTTGTAGTTTCTAGACTTGTATATAAATATAAACATATGGCATTTGTTTATGGCTTCCTTTACTTAGAGTATGGTTTCAAAATGTACCCATATGTCAATAATGATTTATTTCCATTAATGAGCATGCTCAGTGAATACATGTTGTCTGTTCACCTTGTGATGGACACTCGTATTACAGCCAGTTTTTGATGGATGTGAATAAAGCTTCTGTTGAGATTTGTGCATAAATCATAATATTAAATATGTTTTTTATATTCCTTCAGTAAATACAAGTAAGTCAAATGTCTTGTTTATAGGAGCAATGTTGTTTACATATGTTTGAAACTACTAGTTTTCCAAAGTAGTTTTATGATTCTACATGCTCAGCAGTAGCATATGTAAATTTATTTTCCTCTACACCTTCATAAATTTTAGAACTAAGTTTTTCTGTAATTTTATATTACTGTGATTTTACTTCCCATTTACAGAATGACTAACTACATTGAACTTTTTTGTGTATTTATATGCAAAATGTTGCCTTTTTTGAAGTGTTTTATAAAATTTTGGCAAATGTCTTGCTATTTTTTTTGAGTTGTAATTATTTTGTACAGGTTAGATTTAAACCCTTTGTCAAATATATAAACTGTATTTCACAGCATTCTATGTTTTGCCTTTTAATTACCTTTATGAAGTTTTTTGAAAGCAAAAATATGTTATTTAAAAAAATTTGACTAAGGGTAATTCATCAATATTGCTCTTCATAGTTTTTTCTTGTGTCCTAACTAGAGAAATCTTTATTTTTTCCCCAAGGCCATGAAGTTTTTTTCCCTATTTTTTTTCTCTAGAAATTTATAGTGACATCTCTCTTGTTAGTCTATAATATACCATGTGTTAGTTTTTTTTGTCTGATGTGAGATAAATATTAATGCAGATTTTTTTTTTTTTTCGGTATAAACATATAGTTGTTCTAGAACCACTGGAAGAAAACGTGTCTTTCCCTATTGTGATTTTCTTATTTTGTTAAAAAACTGACCACATGCATGTTGGTCTATTTTTGTACTCCAATCTATACCATTAATCTGTATACTTGTGTTTTGACCAATCCACTCTATCTTAATTATTGAAGCTTTATGGTACTATTTGTTAAAATATAATGCAAGTTCTTCAACTTTCTGTTTTCATTATTAAAAGGGTTTCCTATTCTAGGATGTTTGCATTCCCATGTAAATTTTAGAATCAAACTGTCAATTTATAAGTGGGAGCACTGAAAGTATAAGTCAAATTGTGGAAAACATCTTAATATTGAACTTTCTGTCACATAAATGATATTTTTTACTTAGATCTTTAATTGTTCTCAGTGATGCTGTGTGATTTTCATTATAAAGATTGTACACATATTTGTTAAATTTATTTCTAAGTAGTTTAATTTTATAAAATTATAAATGCTATTTTAAAATGCTATTTTCTAATTGTTACTCATATGGAAAACATTATGATTTTAAATGACATTTTTTTTCTGTCGTATTGCTATTATTTATTATTTTGGCATTTATTTTAGGTTTGGGGGTACACGTGAAAGTTTGTTACATAGGTAAATCTCACGGGAGTTTGTTGTACATATTATTTCATACCTTGGGTATTATTCCCAGTACCCAATAGTTATCTTTTCTGCTCATACTGCCAAGTTTAAGTTGTCATTACTTTGTAGGTTTTATAGAATCTTCCACATAGTCATGTCTACTGTGATATGAGAGTGATCATTTTTTAGTTATATTTTTAATACTTTTATTACCTTTCTCCTCTTCTTAACGCAAAAGCTGTAATCTCCAGTACAATGTTGAATTGAAGTGGTAAAATCAAGCTTTCTCAATAAGGTCCTGACACTAAGAATAATATTAGCTATAGATGCCTTTTAATATATTGTGGGATTTCTCCTGTACTTCTAATTTGGTAGTAGCTTTTATTATGAATGATTGTTAACTATTTCTAGTGCTTTTTTTGTACCACTTGAACATAACATTGTTTTTCTCCCTTTATTCTGTCAATATGGTTAATTACATTAGTAGAGCTGTTTTAAAATTTCACAATTTTTGGGAGGCCAAAGTGGGCAGATCACAAGGTCAGGAGATAGAGACCATCCTGGCTAACACAGTGAAAACCCGACTTTACTAAAAATACAAAAAAATTAGCCACGGGTGGTGGCATACACCTGTAGTCTCAGCTACTTGGGAGGCTGAGGTAGAAGAATTGCTTGAACTCAGGAGGTGGAGGTTGCAGTGAGCCGAGATTGTGCCACTGCACTCCAGCCTGGGGAACAAAGTGAGACTCTGATTCAAAAAAAAAAAAAGGTATCACAATTTTTACTAAATCTTAACCTATTTTAACAATGTCTGAATTTGATAAACATCATTTCACGGAAAATATGTTTAATAAGTGAAAGAAAAGCAGACAATTTAATCATTATTTTCTGGAAACTAAACAATAACAATTTACCAGAACTTTATAAGTAGTGATATACAGTTATTCAGTCTTCATACAAGTGATGTTTCTCATGAAAGTTTATCTCTTTATATTTAATATAGTTGAATTAGTGATTATAGTTAGCATATACTATTTTATTACAAGTGGCTTACTGAGAATAAAATGTTGACAATTTCACTGAAGTTTCCAACGTAGCATATTATAGTCACAGAAAAAGTGAAAAGTGAACATGAAAAGGCAAAATATTAAAAGAAAATGGAAAGAAAACAGTGAAAGGATATTCAAATATCATATGTGTAAAGATTTGAATTCCTCAGAGAACGCTATCTTGGTTATGATACTCTGTTACATTGGATTGTTATATATATTGATCTCTTAATATTTTAAGGATATTTTGTTTGCGTTTGGGAAAAATATTAATGTAGAATTTTCCTTCTTTTATGAAATATCATTGTCAAATTTTAGAATTAGTCTCTCAAAATGAGATGGGGAGAGATTTTTCTCTGTTTTTTTTATATATATTTTCTTATTTATTTTCTCTCTTTGACTAAAAAATCACAAATAAAAACACTTAGTCTATTTATTTTTCTTTTATTTTGTGGTTATCTTGGTTTCAAAGTATGTATATTGTATATTATTAATTTCTTATTATATTTATAATCTATTAATAATTAATTATAAACTTATCTTAGATTAGATTTTTTGCTTCATCTTGTGTTAGTTTTGACAATTGTATTTTAAAATAAATGTGTCCAATATGTCCAATTTAGTTGCATGAAGCTTTTCATAATATTTTTAACTTCCCTTTGAATAACTGTAGCATTTCTGGTGTAACCCTTTTTTTATTCCTATTATTTGTGATTAATTTACTCTCTCGATTATGGTTTTTAAAATGGAATCTATCTATACGCTTAAATTTTTTTTTATGAAGAACCTCCTTTCGACTATATTGATTTTCTCTATTGTTTGACTATCTTTTTTTTTTAAATTTCCTTTATCTGTATTTGTTCGTTCTTTCATTCTACACACTTTGAACTCACTTGCTTTTTTTTTTCTAGTTTCTTACATTTTATATTTCATCTTTAATCACTGATTTTAGCCCTGTCTTCCTTTCCATATAAGCACTAACACTTAAATTTTTCTCAAATCACTGCTTTAGATCAATTTTCCATACTGAGTGTAGTTTTCTCAATAGTCTCTCTTTGAGCACTTGAAAACAGAAGATAATAAGGTTTTCAGGGTGCAGGGCTATAAGACAGAAAAAGCCTATGTTCTTGAATCACTGTATGGAAGAGAGTCACCCATCAACAAAGAGCATATCAGCCTTAGACTGTCGAGTGAACAAGAAGAAAATACCTATTGTCTTTTAGCTTTATTCATTTTTGGCTTGTTTTGGACAGCAGTTTAGTATATCCTAATTAATGTAAAGTACAATCAGACCTTAAAACTAAAAATATTTATAAAGTATCTCTTATATAAGTCACTTATGTAAGTACTAGGGATGCAGTTAGAATAGACACATACAGAACATAGGTTGTGCACTACTATACAACTCACACAAAGTCTCATTGAGACGATGTGGGACACAGCACAGTTCTCATAGATTATGTCAATTGTGCCCTTAGAGTTATCAGGACTTGATGACCTACATACAATAGTGAATCAAGCAGATAATCTTATTGCTTTTATAACATTTAAAATCTAGAGAAAAAATAGGCAATAGTTTAAATTACAAATGCATATAAAGTATAAATATTTGATTTTAATAAGTTTTAGGAATAAAAATTAAGCATAGAAATAGAGTAATCATGGTTGGGCACAGTGGCTCACACCTGTATTCCCTGAATTTTGGGAGGCTGAGACAGGAAGATTGCTTGAGGCAAGGAGATTAAGACCAGCCTGGGAAACACTGCACAATCTCCCTCCAAAAATACAAATATTAGCCTGGCATGTTGGCACATACCTATAGTTCTAACTACTCAGGTGGCTGAGGCAGGTGGATCACTTAAGCCCGAGTCATCAAGGCTGCAGTGAGCCAAGATGGAGCCATTCTACTTCAGCCTTGGTGACAGAGTGAGACTGTCTCACAGAAATACTCAGGATGTTAAAATATGGTAATTTCTGTAGGGTTTTCAGAGAAACCCTCATAATGGGAGTAGTATGTGAGTAAAACTTGAACTGATATGAGATACTATATGACTATCTGAGGGAAATTAATTTTAGGTATGGGGAAACACAAATATAAAAACTTGAATAATGGCATGTGCTTGGTTCATATTCCACAAAGAACAAGAAAAGCAGTGTAGACAGGAGATAGTGAGGGAGGTTGACGATATTAGAAAATGAGTTTGAAGTGCTACATATACTAAATAATGGAGGACTCTATAGGTGTCCAACGCTTCAGTATTTAATTTTAATGGAAAATTAACAGTGTGAGAAAGCATTTCATAATCAAATTAACAAAATATTTGAAGAAATAGGAAATAATATTTTCTGAGGTTGCTGAAAAGTAATGAAAGATAAATACTGTGAGTTGTGATTTGGCTTAGAATTCTAAAAATTATAACTAGCTCACTAGTGTTTCCTTATGAAATAAAATTAGCCTGAGAATTGGAAGGAGTCCATCATTGAGTAACAGTTATTCTGACACCATCTAAACCAGATCATCTTTAAACTATGTCTATGGCATTTTATGTAAGAAACTTTGAATTCTAAAGAAAAAGAATCAAGTTTGTTTTACTAAGAGGAAAATTTTCTTGACTGAGAAGGATTATGTGTGGAAGTCTTGAACCATTCCTCCAGCTAAGAAAATGACTTTTGAAGAAAGGAAATTGAATCTGTCCAATGAGTTGATTTCTGTGTAGCACGATTGGCAATACAAACTCAGGCATGAAAATATTCAATAATATTCTGAGCAATTAAAATGACCCAGCCAGCTGTTCTAGCAGATAGGCTAGAAAGATATGCTAAAAAATCATCCCAGTTAGGGGTAAAAATTTTGAAAACTCCATAGGCTTTTTAACAGTGAATATAGGTTATTTACATCATTGCATATGGAGGTGCATAATGCTCTTATAGAAAGAAAATTTGCCATTAACTTGAGAAATGGCAAATTGGTCTGTGGCAAATAGGGTTCATGAAGTGAGTCATGGTAATCAATAGGGTTGGGACAATATTTTTATAGGTACCCCTGAGGCTTTTTATGTTTTTCAGAATTGTCTATCTTGTCAACAGCACACAGGAGGCTTTCTTTGGCAGATGTAAGTTTGACTAGGATAGTTAATCAGTGTCAGCTCTTTTCCAAGGGCCATGAGCTTTCTTACCAGAAAGCACAATTCCTGAAACTCAATACAAGCCTGTGAACTGAATTTCACGTGTAGGCATCAGTCAGAGTGATGACATGCTAAGGGCCTGCATACAGTGGATTACAGCTGACAGCCACTTGTCAGACATGAAAGATCATTTTTGTACTCAAGTGACAGAGACTAGACTCATGTTTCTGTCATGCAAAAGTAAAAGCACAAATGCAGAAATTCCTTTTCCTCTCACAATTCATGGGTGTACCACAGTTTAGGAATCCCAATATCCCTAAAAGTGAAGAAACTATAGAAGATAAAGAAGAATACCAATTCACCTAGTGAAATTCCAAACATCAGTGAAATTAAAACAAACAAAATAAAAGACATCCAGAATGGGTGGTTGCAAGGGAAAATTTATCAAGAAAACCTGTAACTAATTCATAAATCACTGTATCAATCAGTTAAGAGAGCAAATAAATATTTAAGAGAGCAATATAAGTGTTTACTTCACATTCACTTATTTTTTCAACATTCATTTATTAGTTCAACAGATATTCATGAATACTCCACAAGGGAAGCTTTTAGGGATTCAAAACAAACCACTTTTTCTAAAAAGAATACCCACAATGTTGCTAGATTTCACATATCCAATCAACTTAAATTTCTTTAAATTATAATGTGTGTGTGTGTGTATGTCTGTGTGTGTGTATTTAATCCAGATATAGAAATGAATCTGTAGATGAATTCGTACTTGGTGAGAGAAAGGAGCTCAACAGCAAATTACCCTTCCTGAAATTCAATGTTGGTTGTGTTGGAGACTGGAACTAATTGTAAGGTAGGTTGCATCTTCATGGCATTTACAGTATATTTGGTACAGTGTAGTTACAAATGCAAACAATTAAGAAATATAAGATTAAGTACTAAAATTAGGTGAAGGACAATTAATGCTAAGTTCAGACCTCATAAAAAATACAGTGCATCCTAGAACAAGCACAAATAAGTTAGGAAAATAAAAACTAAACTAAAATGTAGAGAAAGAAATAAACAGCAAACGTTTTGCCCTGAAAGTGTATTCAACTATTCTCTAATTTTTGTATTGAGAAAATTTAGCACTAATAAAAATGCTAAAGTATCATTAAAAGTTAATTTTAAGAGAATGTGAAATTTATGAAAATACTTATGGACTCCGAAAATACCTAAGAATATAGCTTTGTCACCTGAGGGAGTCTAAGGACTGACTGCAGTAGTAACAAGTACAGTAAACCTTGGTATTAATACTATTCTCCAATAAAATGAACCAGAGCTCTTTGGAGAAATAGCTTATTCTGTGACTGAGTCAGGAAACACAGTAGATGAACTTGTACCATCTTGTAGTGTGAGAAAGTAAATAAATATTTCCCAAAAATAAAAGAATGATGGGGATATGTAAAAGGGACACAGGAAAGAAGCCAAATTGAAAGAATTCCTAATGGTTAAAGTTGGAATAATGTGAACCATAATAAATAAAATAATAGTATTGTATTATACCCCAAAATGTAAAATAAATATCCATGTTCTCATACTGATATAATACAAGATTGAATAAATAAATAATGGGAGAGAATAGATAAATCTCAAGCACAGAATATTTCCAAATAAATTATGTAGCTACGCCATCCTTAGGAAGATGAAGCATACCTCCCCACTTCTTACATGTAGAACACATATTGATATTTTGTAGATGATTTTTGTTTTCTGTCAGATTATGAAGATTTTCTTCTACTTTTAGTTTGCTCACTGTTTCTATCATTTATGCATTTTAATTTTGTCAGATTTGTTTTTTGAATCTATTTTTAATTTTATGATATTTATATTTTATTGTACCAAAATGTTAAATTACATAGACTGATTTACAAGTGTTAAAGTAACCTTACATTCCAGGGATAAACCTGAATTAGTAAATGTGTTTTTTAAAATATTTTATATTGCCTACTTTAATTAGTTATTATTCTGCTATGTTTTTAAGTATTTTATATAGATATTTATGATGGATATTGGTGTGTAATTTTCTGTCATTCTTCTTACTCTCTCCTTTTAATTTTTTTAGTAGAATATCATTTTCATTTGGAAAGGGTTCTCTCATTTTTTTCTGACAAAGATTGTATATTAAATTCACTATTTATGCCTTAATATTAATAGAATCACCAGTGAAACCATATGTACTTGCAGTTTTCATTATCATAATGTCTTAAACAACAAATTACACGTGTGTATGGAGATCATGCTATTGAAGAATTTAGGGTTATAACACTCCAAATTGCCTCAACCTGGCACATCAATTATTTGGACCTCAAAGCACTTGAGAAGATAATTCTAATGACCAGTGTTTGACAATTGACACTGCAATGGACCTGTACAATAAATTTCCTAAAATAACTTTTATGTTCTGTCAACTTCACATGCTTTTGTGTATCTGCTAATGACTCCCCTGGATTTACTGCCCCTAGCCCAGACCGCTATGTCTTGCCATTTCTTTTCCTCAAAGAACTTATTATTCTTTGTCTATAAAGTATAAAATTTTTGCTTTGGTCGTTTCTTAGGGTCTTCTCTGTCTTGTGAAGATGTATAGGTAAAATTAAGAAAACTTAGTTGGTTTTCTTGTTATCCTGTTTGGTGTCAATTTAGTTCCCAGACCCAGCCAAAGATCCCATTTAAAAACTTATATGGGTACAGGGGTATCTGTCTTCCTAAAAATGTTAGATTATTATCACTCTTTAGCAAGAAGCATACTATAATTATTTTTTTCATATGAATCAACATGATTGGTAGAACTCTCTAGAAGTTGTATGCTAAAACATATTCTTGATACAATACAGTGCGAAAGAAGAAATATACTCTTAGTAATATATTAATTTTATTGTATAGACTTTATAAACAAATTTCTCTGCATGTAAGAACTTATAGTCAAAGAGTTAAAACACTTGCCTTTATTCAAAATAACAAGAGAATTTTAAAATGTGTGTTTCACATGCTACTAAAATAATTATGACAGATAAACTTTAATTGAATAAAGTCTGTATCTGTAGTCAACATCTAAAATAATTCTAATAAAAAGGTATTTTAAATGCCTTTGCATTATTTGTTCTACACGCAAAATGAAGTTACAAGGATGATGTTTGACAGACCATTATTGGGAGCACCTGTTAAAATGCAAGGCTAATGTATATGTTAAATATAGGACTAAATGAGGAAAGTTCCACTTGTTATTCAGCTACTTCTAGAGGGATCCTGATATTCAGTTCAGTTGTATTAAATGGTTTGGGGACTGATAGCATGTATCCTTGTAGATTTCAATTCACAACTAGGTTTACTTTCCACCCCTTAGGCCAAAAGTTCCATTTTCTGCAGTACATCTAGCTTTCATTAAGACTTGGCTATGAAGATTGTTAATTCTTTTTCTGAGATCAAAATTTTCATTTGCTTTATTCTTTTTTTTGTTTTTGTTTTTTGTTTTTGATGGAGTCTTGCTCTGTCATCCAGGCTGGAGTGTAGTGGTGTGATCTTGGCTCATTGCAATGTCTGCTTCCCGAGTTCAAATGATTTTTCTGCCTCAGCCTCCCAAATAGAATTATTCTTGGTGTATTCGCTTGTTTTCACGCTGCTATAAAGAACACCTGATGCTGGGAATTTATTATATAAAGCAAAGAGGTTTAATTGATTCACAGTTCCACATGGCTGGAAAGGCCTTGGGAAACTTACAGTCATGACAGAAAGTGAAGGGGAAAGCAAGAACCTTCTTCACATCGTGGCAAGACAGAAAGAGTGTGCAGGGGAATTTGCCACTTTTAAAGCCATCAGATCTCAGGAGAACTCACTCACTATCAATGGGAACAGCATGGGGGAAACCGCAGTCATGATCCAGTCATTTCTTACTAGGACCCTCCCTTGACATGTGGGGATTACAATTTGAGATGAGATTTGGGTGGGAACAGAGCCAAACCATATCAAATGGAAACAACCAATATTAATATTTCAACTAAATATTGACAATAACAAAATAAAAATTTATGAAGTTATGTTCATTCAAATGTAGGATTACAGACTATTAGAGTAAGAGGAACTTTGAAGTCAAATTCAGTCTTTCACTTTTAACCCTTCGTTTGCAGTTAAGTAAACAATGAATGTTACAAGTATGTAATTCTTTTCACTTTTATTATTTCTCTCTTTGCTGACGGAATTCATTTTTAGATTGTTTTGAATCCAATACAGTATTTCAACGCATAATAACATATTTGGATTTTGATAAATGACACAGTAGGTTATTTTTAATTACTTAACACAATAATGTAGTGTTATTTCTTTAAAAACAAAGTAGCAGTTTATTATAAGGGCTTTTCCACTTTGAGCATATACTAGTTGTAATTAGTATGAGTTTGTTTTCATTGCTCTTAGAAAAAAACTGTATTTGTCAGATGACTTGTTAAGAAGAGGAACTGGGAGATCACCCCAAATGTTACAAATTAAATATATTTATTTTGTGCTAACATCAGTCCTGTACTTCACTTGAGATTCTAGCAAAATTTGAACATCTCATACTGGTAAAGCAGTCACAAATCTTTAAGAATTGTTTTGGATTAATGATGACAATACACCTTCAAAATTTACTTCCTAAACAAACGAAAAACATTTTCTAACTACATACCATGTCTCTCAAATTCAGATTCTTTTCACACTGTAACAATCCATACTAATGGATAGAATCTGGACCAGAATATAATTATCCAAAGAAAAGATCTTGCCACTGGGACCCCGTCCTTATTTCAGAGATGTTTTCCAGAAGGGGCTTCTTTTATTTTTTTCTTTCCCAGATCTTGACATTTTGTGGTATGCTTTGAAAAAACACTGTTTTCTTAGAGCATAAAATTCTCTTTCCAACACCATCCTAAGGACAAATCTGATATATTAGCAGAGAAGAAAGTTAGAATATTTAAGATTTTTGTGACCAAATGCTTGCAGGTTTTTGCCACCGAAGTAGGGGCCAGAGCACTCCTCAGTTCCAATTTCAGCCACCTTAACAGTTGTAGATGCGTCATATCATGGACTAATGAATTCCAAATCACTTCCCCCTTTCGTGGTTCTGCCTATCTGTCTTTCAAAATTTTCCTTATGCAGTCAACCCTTGAACAATGCAGGGGTTAGGAATGCCAACCCCCAACACAATCAAAAAATTTGTCTATAACTTTCTACTCCAAAACATAACTGCGAAGAGCATACTGTTGACTGAAAGTTTGACTAATAATATGAACATGTTTTTACAATAATGTAAGCTAAACAACAACAAAACATGTTTTAAGAAAATTATGAGGAAGCGAAAATATATTTACTATTCATTAAGTGGAGGTGGATACTTGTAAGTCTTCATCCTTGTCATCCTTAGGAGTCCTCATTGTCTAGACCTTCTTGTTATACAACCGTAAGATTGATAGCTGGTGCTAATCTTTTTCCTTTAAGGCTCAGGGATTGTCAGCTTTATAGAAAAAGGCAGTCCTGATCATAAACCCAACTGCATTTGCAGTATTATGATTTAATATTGTATCTTCACATTTGTTAACATTTCTCTTCATTTTGAATGGTAGCATATATGGTCTGTAAAGGTTCGTGGGCATAAGTTTTAACAAATTTTGACTTTTATAATAGATTCATGTATATTTTATGGTAACAAATGATATACTATATTATTATCATCCACATCTATTGTATGCTTTCATGACATGTCTAACTTTTACTGCCTCTGTATGCAGCATTCCTTCCTCCCAGTTATGGAGTCGGGACCCATTCTGGAATGGAGGTCTTATAGCCGACAATCAATCAAGGTAGTTCAGAGAATTTCTTTATGGCCAGCTCTTACACAGAAAGGTGGAGTTGGGAGGTGAATTGTTGTAATTTTTTTAGTTTTGTATGGCTGGATTTGAGGTAAAGGGGTTCTGGTTACTATGACCTGCCTAGGGGAAGAGGAATTCTAGTTTCTATAGTTAGCCTCAGGGGACAACAACGGAGGAAAGACAAGGGGACAGTAGGAAGTCAGAGAGAGACTGCTTTTGAGACTGCTTCTGAGGTTGTCACTTAGGGATATCATATTCTGAGCATCAACACAACCATGATGACTAATCTGGGAGGTTATCATTACCAAAAAAAAAAAAAA
>NW_016821802.1:330164-376378 GCF_001698545.2 Rhinopithecus bieti | reverse complement strand
AAAAAAAAAAAAAAAAAAAAAAAAAAAAAAGTTCAACTTACTTTAATTTCTTGATTTCTAAAATACAAAATATAAAATAAAATAAAATATGTAAGCATGATATAACAAAAAAAATGTAAGTCCCATACAATTATACAAACCACCACATGAAAGGCTTATGAAGCCCATGATATAGAAAATATATTTCTCTGTAATGATATTAAGTATCTCTTTAAAAACATTAAAAAAAAACTGAGTAGTAATAAGTAATTTAAGAAAAGCTTTTTATGTGTAACATTGTGATGGTTAATGATGACTGTTCACCTGATCGGATTAAAGGATACAAAGTATTGTTCCTGTGTGTCTATGAGGATGTTGCCAAAGGAGATTAACATTTGAGTCAGTGGACTAGGAGAAGCAGACCCATTCTCAGTCTGGGTGGGCACCAGCTAATCAGCTGCCAGCACAGCCAGAATAAAGCAGGCAAAGGAACGTGGAAGGAGGAGACTAGCTAAGTCTTCTCGCTTTCATCTTTATTCCATGCTGCATGCTTCCTGCCCTCTAACACTGAACACTAAGGTTTTCAGCTTTTGAGCTCTTTGATCTACACCAGTGATTTGCCAAGGCCTCTCAGGCCTTCCGCCACAGACTGAATGCGACACTGTCGGCTTCCCTACTTTTGAGGTTTGGGGACTCGGACCGGCTTCCTTGCTTTTCAGCTTGCAGACGGCTTTTTGTGGGACTTCACCTTGTGATCATGAGTCAATACTCCTTAATAAACTCCCTTTCATACGTACGACTATCTTATTAGTTCTTTCCCACTAGGGAACCCTAATACAAGCATAAACTTAATGGGTTTTGGAAATTGGAGTCCTCATGTTTTTAATTCATATATATATATATATATATATATATATATATATATATTTAGATAAACTGGGAAGACATGATTCACTCATCACTTTTTTTGATTTTATAAGCTGTATCTGTAAAAATTATATCTTTTTTTATGACTGCATAGTATTCAATGATATATATGTACCACATTTACTTTATCCAGTCTATCACTGATGGGGATTTAGGCTGATTCCATATCTTTGCTATTGTGAATGGTACTGCAATGAACATACGTGTACATGTGTTTTTATAATAGAACAATTTCTATTCCAGCATGGACCTGGAGGCCTTTATCCTTAGCAAAGTAACACAGAAACAAAAAACAAAATACTGCATATCCTCACTTATAAGTGGAAGCTAAATGATGAGAACACATGGATACATACAGGGGAGCAACACATACTAGGGCCTATTGCAGGGTGGAGAGTGGGAGGAGGGAGAGGATCGGGAAAAATAACTAATGGGCACTAGACCTAATGTCTTGGTGATGAAATAATCTGTACAACAACCCCCTATGACATATGTTTACCTATGTAACAAACCTGCATATGTACCCTTGAACTTAAAAGTATAAGAAAAGGGGAAAAATTAGATCAAATTGTTTTCTCCAAGAAATTTCAGTCTTGCTGACAATTTTCTAGCATGTCTCATGTTTCTAGGAAGAAGGCCATACATATTGACTGCACACACCTATTATTTCTTTCTGTTTTTATGGCTCTGTACATCTCCTACAAACACACACAAACAGGAATTTTAGGATTGATAATTATTGTTTCTGTTTTAACAATGTCCTCATTCCTTGGGTTTAGCTTCATCATAGGATTTACTAAGTATATAAGAGTGGAATGTAATCTATAAGGTGCTACAGAAATCTGTAGTGGTAGAGAAATACGTTGTTATAGATTTGCCACTAAATTCAAAAGGGTCTATTGTGAACGAAGATGTACTACCAGGTTTTAAAATTGTATTCTCTGTAATATTTTAAGAGGATGAGACAATATATGCTGTATATAAATATATCCCTTGTTATATAATATCAATTTGGAACATTGAGTTTAACATAGCTAAACAGATTTTTCAAATTGGAAAACTTCTCAGAAAAGCCATACAATAAAGCATACTGCTAAGCTTTGTACATTGGTGCAGGTTTTATTTATCTGAAGAAAATCTCTGTAGGCTCGTATTTAATGTGGGAACACGACTTACAAAGAACACAGTTACGCTACATACAAAATGTCTATAGGCTACTTGATTTAGCTTTCTCACCACCACATAAAACTCAGACAAGAATTCAATAGCATAACACAAAGATTTACAAATCCTATTCAACTATTTATCTATTATATTTTAGAGATTCCTTACAATATTTCTAAGTGTTTTTTCTATCTCATTACTATTTAAACTACAGAAATTGCAAAAAAGCATAAGATTAATACAATTTGAAATCCCATTTTAAATAAAATGTAATCAAAATTATAAACATTTTTGAAATGTGTGTACATTTTGTATTTTATGACATTTTATAGTTTACCAACATTGATACAGATATTTTATTTACACCTCAAATGACTTCTGTATCATTGTATTTATTTTGGAGACGAAAAAGCTAAGGCTTAGTAAAATAAAATCATTTACTTCAAAATTACAACAGCCCTCGGTTAGTCATCCATCAGTTAAGGATTTTGTCCTTTTTTATTCACCTTATTTCTTTCAAAATATAGAAAATGGTGTTGAGATTCCCTCACCTGTATGTCAGAGAATATCGAGCTAAATTATTTTTAACAAAAAGGAGATGAATGGCCTCAAGTAACTGAAAAGATTAGAAGTAGATATAGCTCCAGGCATGGATGAGTTCAAAAACAATGAAAATAACAGGATGATAAATTAGGTTCTCCAGAGAAATAGAATTCATAAATATATATATATAATTCATATATGTGATTCATATATATGGGCTATATATATGCATTCTATATATGTGGATTCTATTTTTATATATGGATTCTATATATGGATTCTATTTATATATGTGAATTCTATTTCTAGAATAGAAATATATAGGTCATTTATATGATCTACATCTATATCTAGATATATAGATGATATATAAAGATATAGAAATATAGGCATAGATAAAAATACATATAATGATGTGTCTGAATGTAGATATGTAAAACTTCCATAATTATAAGATCACATGAGCTCATTCTTTTAAGGAATTATCTCATGTAATCATGTGATTATGGGGGTGCAAACACATAATCTACAGGGTAGGCCAGCAGACTGAAGAAGACCTAAAGAATAGTTTTAGTTTGCATCTAAGTGCATTCTGCTGGTAGAATTACTTTTTTTCTTGAAGATCAGTCTTTGCTGTTTTAATCCTTCAACTGATGGGATGAAATGAGGTCCACCCACTATGTAGGATATCTGCTTTACTCAAACTTTATCAATTTAATGTTTATCTCATCCAAAAAAAAAAAAAAAACAAACACAAAATCAAAAACACTTCACAGTAACATCCAGAGAAATGTTTGACCAAATATCAGGGCACCATGGCTCACTCAAGTTGACACAAAGTTAAACAAATCAAGAAATCTTTTCTTGACCTTCCTACTTTACTTGCTCATGCATATGTTCTTTTCCTCTCCCCCTCTGCCTCTCCATGGACACAGGAATTATAGTCACTCTTCATAATTTATAAGAATTACAAGAAAATGAACATTTTTCTGGTTGCTCTAGCAAATGTTTAGAGAGTCTTCAGACTGAATTATTTCAACCTCTATAATTAATCAATGTGACTATAAAAATCCAAAGCTGGATGACCCTGGGTCTGGAGCAGATCTCTAAATATAAACGTTGGAAACTTAGGCTGGAACAAAGGAAGAAACACAACAAAAGGCCTAAGGTATGTTTCATCTATTTTATCAATCATGTAACTTTTAATTTAAAACAAGCCCTTTTGTGTAAAGTGTTAGGAATAGGTATCTCTCCGTTTTAAGTTCTTTAAGAAATTTCCAAACTGCTTTCTATAGTTAAAGTAATTTATATTCCCACCAAGTATAGGTGTTCCCTTTTCTGTGCAGACTTTTCAGCATTTGGTGCTCTTTGACTTCTTAATAATAACTATTCTTGCTACTGTGAGATGTTATCTAATGGTGGTTTTTATTTACATTGTTCTGATGATTAGTTATCTGAAACATTTTTATATATTTGTTGGCCTCTTGCATGGCTACCTTTGAGAAGTATCTGTTCATGTCCTTTGGTCACTTTTAATGAAGTTATTTGTTTTTTGCTTGTTGTTTTATTTTAGTTTCTTATAGATTCCGGGTATTAGACCTTTGTCAGATATGTAGTTTGTAAATATTTTCTCCCATTCTGTAGGTTGTTTGTTCATTCTGTTGATAGTTTATTTTGCTGTGTGGAAGTTGTTTAGTTTAATTAGGTGCCACTTATCGCAGAGCTACCATTCAACCCAGCAATCCTGTTACTGGGCATACACCCAAAGGAAAATAAATTATTCTACCAAAAACACATATGCACTTGTATGCTCATCACAACACTATTCACAATAGCAAAGACTCAGAATAAAGGTAGAAGTCCATCAATGGTGGGTTAGATAAGGAAAACGCAGTACATACAGATCATAGAATACTATGCAGCCATAAAAAATAAAGTAATAAAATCATGTTCTTTGCAGCAATATGAATGCAGCTGGGAGCCATTAATCCTAAGTGAACTAATGCAGGAACAGAAAACCAAATACAACATGTTCTCACTTACAAGTGGAAGCTAAAAATTGAGCACACATGGATGTAAACCTGGGAATAATAGACACTGGAAACTGCTAGAGAGGGGAGAGAGGGAGGCGACAATGGGTACTATGCTCACTATTTGGGTGATGGGATCCATATCCTAAACCTAAGCATCATGAAATATACCCATGCAGTCAGCCTGCACACTGTACTCCCTGAATCAAAAGCAAAAGTTGAAATTTTTTAAAAGATACCCATCTTTTAAGTTAAACCAAAGCTATAAGCTTTAAATCATGAAAAGATTAATGGTCTTACTGAGATAATCACATTCATATGGAGTAGATTGAAAAGCGAGTTAAAATAATAGGTTGGAGGCTAAGCTTCCCCAGCTATCCCTTTTTGCCACAATGATAGATACCTTCTTTCAAAATAGGAGCAGAAATATAAAAGTTTTACAATGAATAGAGGAGGCAATATTGTCTGCATAAGGACAAAATGTAAATGGAGAGCATGTATGTTAACTTTTAAAGGATAGTTCACATAAAGCTTGTGAACAGTTTGATATTAACAGATTTTGTTGATTGTCTAGTCTGCTTTAAGCTTTTATTTTTTTGTTTAAAATACTCAATATGATACTATTTTGACATGGTATGCATGCCCAGAAATTAATTGGAAAAAAAGATACATGGATTTGGAAAAGAGAAAACTGATTTCTAATTTTGCTGTTAAGATTAAATGTTTTTAGAAAATGATCCAGTCTCCTTACACTGAACATAGCATTTATTTCCTGATGCATGTAGACATAAACATTCAAAGATATATGTAGCTCCCACACTTCTTAGACATTCTTTTTAGTCTTTAACATTAGTTATTAATTCTGCTTGGCACCCTCTCCCCTACATCTTTTAGTCACAAGGTTTCAAAATAGCTTTTAAAAATTAAATGCCAAGCTCTTTTATTTGTCCTTGTTCTTCTTTTCTAATGCCTTCAGTCTACTGCAGAGCATGATCTGAAGGCTTATATACTATTTTGTTGTTTAACTATTCTATATAACAATGTATGTTGCCAAGTAGACAGACAGGCTCATACATCCTATATCAAACACAAGTCTTACTTCATTAGAATTATACGAGATAGTGAATTATCCCTATGCAGGTAAAATTTATGTATTCCTCTTGGTAGATCTTAATGTTTCTAACCAAATTTATAACATTCTTCAAATTTCAGAGTTAATATGGCAAGACCAGCATCACTAAATCTAAGAAGAGAGAGAAAATGTTGGAGTGCCACATCATAATTCCTGGATAATGATTTGAAAGACCATTAATATAAATAGCACGCATATATCTCTGCATTAGCTTGAGCTGTTCATTTATGCAGTAGTATGTATGGAGTATCATGTAATTTGACCGTGTTGTATGATAAACCTTTAGGATGAATTATAGATTTAAAATGACTATCCATTCTATAATGGGTGAAACAAGTGATGTAAGAATGAATCCATAGTGACCATTTAAATTGGAATTCAAGAAAAAGAACACTTTATTTGCTTCATAAAAACCTGTGAGGCATTGCTATTGAATAACGTAAGCAGAATGCAGCCATATAAATCTTCTTAATTTACATCTAGGGTTTCATTATGCATATTTGATAGCACTCTGCAGAACTTTAATTTACAGACTTTTGGAACTTTACCAATCCCAAAAGAAGTGCTAAACATGCCTGTTGGAACATTTAACTGAAGTAAGTCACTGGAGATTTTCTTAATGAGTGCAGAATTATCAGTTATTTGCATTCCTTGTAGATTTAAAGCAGTAGAACCTATTAACAAGATAAAGGCAAATGCATTTTGAATGCAGGTTTTTCTCAAACCATTCACTATCAAGCACAACTCAGTATATAAATTTCCAGGTATGCACTGAATTTGAGTTACCATTTGATTACCTCATCTAGATTACATGATACAAACGGTCACATATAGAATAGTACACCAATAAATCAACTTAAAGGAACCCCTCAGATTGACAAGTGACTAAATCTTGAGTGTGAGCCGATCTTATCACATAGCACATTAATAACTGATTAGAGTTTACAAAGTAAAATGGTAAAATGGTAATTATTCCTATAAAAGCGTGTTCAGAAACCCAAACAACTCCAATCTTCAATGACCAGTGATAACCATTTTCATCTTTTAGGAAGCTTTCCCTTCAGAAAGTTTGGCATTAAATGTATGCACTGCACTTTCTAAAAACATAAGTGTTGTGGTCTATCCTTTTATCAACGCTAAATTATGATTCATAATTGGGAGAGAAGCTGATTATGTAAAATTATAAAACTGACATTTGGTGAAAGAGAAACATTTATCTGTGATTATTTTGTATTGGCTTTAGCTTCTAACAGCTTAAATAATCTGCCTACCCATGTGTGTAGTGGAATGATGATTTTAATTTTAGACCACACATAATTGGGTAATTGATTTCCATTATGAAGCATATAATACATTTGCCACAGTAAAATAGCGGCAACTAAATAAACCACTAAAATTAGGATGCATTAGACGCAACCATGCACCATGCCAAATATACAGTAGTTTCAATTTTGTCATGTAGATATGCTTTTATTTAATAACATAGATGACATGTGAGTCTCGAGTCTGAGGCATGGCCATGCCCTTTCTATAGAGTATTATCTTCATAAAAAGAACAGTGGTCAACATTATGTCTGTCCATATCTCTCAGAGGAGGTTACTGTAACACATTAAAAGGCTCTCCTTTCACCCGTCTTTTCAGTATGATGAAAAAAAATTCTCTGGAAGGTTTTCTTTCTTTCAGTTTTTGAAAATGCCAAAATGAAAACCTGTAGGCAAAGGAGAGAAATAGTTAAGCTATGATTATTGATGCACAGGTCCATTTTAGTTGTGTGGATGTTGATCTCATCTCTAATTCAGGTTTTCCTGAATTCATAAAATGAGGTAAATATATTGCTACATAAATGTAAGTGTAAGTGTAAGGAGTGAGCTAACAAGATCAATTGTTCATATTCACTTGTGTCACTATGATATTCTGGAAGAATTAATTACTCCAGTCTCAGGGTGACTCAAGTAAACAGTAAAGGGTTATCTTCTCTGTGTCTGATGTATTGAATGGCTTGCACAGTTCTGAACTAGCAGACTTGGGTTTAGTTTTAGCTAAATAGTATATAACTCAGCAACTTCATTTTCCTAGTATGTAAAAAGACAAGCCTGTTTCCTCCTCTGTTACCATCATGTAAGATTATTTTAAGTATTAAGAAGCTATGTATTATATAAGTGAATCTGAAGTGGAAGCTCTGAGAGCTATGATCATTTTTATTGAATTATGTTTATTATCATTGATACTATTTTCATTTTGCTTGGGCTCCATTTTAAATTCCCAAATTCCTGCTTGACTCCCCCAGAGGCATAATCCCTCAGTACTTCAGTATCAACATCTGTGAAATGGATATTATGAAGCTGGTAAGAGATTTCTTCTACCAGCAAAAGATGCCTTCACCAAGTAAGCATTAGAAATGAGGAAAGTAAGATGAGGGCTTGACTCTACAGTTTAACACATAATGAAAAAAAATGAATAAAGACCCATTTTGAATATGAATAACTGTGTCGGTATACATTGTAGTATATATATGTAATATATGTACTTTATAGAATATGTATGCAATCATACAATGGCACAAATGTTGAGTCACTGTTATTGGTATTACTCAGCAAATGAAGCATGGATGAGTTATCTGTAACACATACTGGCATCACTCATTTCAAGACTCTCAATGAGAGATGCTTCCTGTCAGATTAAATGCAAACATATTAGCTTCCTGGTAGGCAAATCTTTATTGTGGAGAGGGACTTGTTAGGTCAGCAGAGCCTGGTGGATTTTTAGCTCATGTGTCACATAATTAAATCAATTTACACCATTTTCATGCTCATTAAGAAAACTTCCAATTGTAATTTGGCTTCCTGTGAAATCTGTTTGTGTGAGAGAGTGATGCTGAAGCTGATCAGATTCTAATAAATATATTTCTCATTATCAGAAAATAAATTGAAATTGCAGCCGATGTATCCTTTTCTTGTAAGTTTTTTTATTATGAATTATAATTCTTAAATGTGATCACTGTGGGGAGAGAGATAGTATCAAATTTCTGTGCCTTAAAGATTGAGGGTTAAAATTGCAACTGGCCAATTCACAGGGAATAAAGCCCCGTAAGGAAGGCCTCTTTGGGAGACCTGCTGGTTTCCCTGAGGTAACGTGCCTCTCATAATTATGTTGCAGAATGTTCCATTTTGAATTGTATTCTCTAAGGCATGGTAACATATTCCTTGTACTGTTTTGCAAATATCAGTTGAATGGATTGTGATCTCTCTAATAAACTCATCTAATAAAACATACGGGCTGACTTCAAATCTTGCTCTACCTCTTACTATCTGGAAAACTTAAAGCAAAGTATTTGACTGTTCTTTGCCTCAGTTTCTTTACAAGTATAATAAATAATAACGGTACATTCCTATTATGGTTTATGACAATTAATTGGCCGAATATTTGTAAGATGAAAGAACAATGCCTGCCATTTAATAAACTTTTACACAAACTTATGTTAGTGAAATAAACTACCCTTTGACTATTTTCTATACATAAACTATATTACCGAATTCTATTCATCCTGTCATTATAATGTCTCTTAAATTAGTTCCTGTTTCTTGAAATTTATCTCTACTGCTGATGCAATTTTTAAACTCACATGTAAACTATTTTAATACATTCCACAATTGTCAGCCTGCATAACATATTTTCCTATTCTGATTTCATACTGTCTCAGAGCTATCTGAAGACATGCATCTGATCACTACACTTCCTCTCCTCATATTTAACACTCACTGAGTATTGCTTATAGAATGAATTCTAAACTCTGCAGTAAGACATCCCAGGCCATCCACAATCTGTTCTAATCTCACTCTTCAGCCTCATTTCACATTATGCCCTTCAAACTCATTGCAAGTTAATTACACTCTTCTGCTGGTCCCCAAACCCATCAACCAAGTTTTCAAGTGGGAATCATTGCCACATTGTTGTTAGGAGCCTGACAGCTGAAGTTTCCTCAGATTCCATCCCCCATGTAATAATTATTTGTTGGTGACCTTCGGCAAATCATCTAATCTCTTTATATTTTTATTTGCTAAGTTTTAACTTCCTAGGAAAATAATACCAGCCTGACAGAACTAATAGTGAGAATATGTAGCTTTTAGCATTCCATTTGACTCTCATTATGTGATTGGTAAAATGTACTTGTCTCTTTTTAGGTTGCCTCAGTTGTGTCTTCAGACTGAAAGACCTATTTTCCATAAGAAATTTTCCATTATGGAAGAGCCATATCAAGTGCAAATATGTCAAATATTTCCTGTCCCCCTAAAAGCAGCATAAGATATTCCTGCTTCAAAACCCCTACATCATATTAATTTTACTTATATTTAGAATTCAGACTTCTTTGTTTTCTTTCTTTTACTAGACAGTGAATTCATTAAAGAAAGAGACTGTGCTTATTAATCTTTCTATTCCCTACAGCCTATTGCCATCAGGAATACTGCCTTAAAATATAAGGTCCTCTAAGAATAAGTTCTCTTTCCTTAAATCAAATTGAGAGAGAAAGACAAGTTAGGACTCCATGTCTTATATTCTGATGTATTTTTCACTTCCAGTTACCCATTGCTCTTTGTACATGGGTAGTGAGCTATGTGACTTTGGGAAAATAGAGCTCATCTAAGACTCAGTTCCTTCATCTGTACTATGCTCATATGGAATGTATCTATTTTAAAAGGCTGTCATGAGACTTAAGTAAGTTGATTCACATAGTACAGTGATTGTTCCTGTAGTAAATGCTCAGTCATGATTATAAACTATTATCATCATTATTTTTAGCTGAATTGTTATTTGGGGTGAGAGTGAAATGAAGGTAGACAACATAACAATTCTGCATTTCCATGTCAAGTTTATAAAAAAAAATAGTGCTTTATGGTTTTCTCACTAAAATCTCAGAGAGTAGGATAATCGAGAAGTTGTCTGAGATTTGGCAATACACAATATGAGTGCCCAAAATATCAAATGCAAATGTGTTTGCCCCCAAACAACCAAGGCAACTTAGAAAAAAATACATTTACTTGTTATTTATGCTTGGTTCTGGAAATGTGTCAGCAAAAATAAAACTGGTCCAAAATAATTCCTCTAACAATATAACATACATCTGATGTTTCAGTATATAGGTAAGATGGTATGTCATTTCCTTTGCTATTGCTATTACATTATCTTATGATATGTATTATTATATAGTGAGATTCAGATTTATAGTTATCTCTTGAATGTTTTTATAATGATTTATGAAGGCAATGGACATAGGACTGAAGGACCAAAATTAAGATCTTCATTAATCTTCTTCATTCCATTTCCATGATGAATTTATTTCACCCTCTAATGTAAACCTAATAACAATTCATGCTCATGTATGTAAGGGAAAAACAACTAACTTATTATTTTAAATTTTGCTTTCTTTTTTCCTGACATATTACAATGATTAGTAGAGATTCTGAAAGTCAAATCTAATCTTTACATGGTGTGCTCAGAAACAAATGCAGAAATTTGGTTCCATTGAGGCCCGATAGTCAACATTTCTAGGAGGGAGAGGCTTGAAATCCAAACTGTAGCAGTCTCCCCAATTGGTTTCTATGTACATTAGCAAGTGAGAATCAGTGAATTAAATTAATTGCAATTCAAAAAATATATATTTAGAATACTCTCGAATTTCAAACAGATTTACATGGGAGAAAAATGAATCCATTGTGAGAGATATTTCCCTTATGGCTTGCCATGGTCATCACAGTTCTCAGAAGTTTAGTATTGTTTCCAAGCCAGTTTGCATTAACAATCAATCCGGTACTATTTCATTCCATAAAGTGTTGTTCAGTTTTATACGGCATTTGCAAAGCTGTCTCAGCAGTTTTAACCACTCTACAAAGCAATTATAGATTTCTCTGTTTGCAGAGTGCCCTTCGAAAACTAAAGCATTTCACTATAATCAGAGGTTTCTGTTACAAGTACCTTTCTAAATGCACTCAAGTCCTTTGTAAGTCTGGCCTTTAGGTTTTTCTGTTGCCAGCATATGTAACAGGCACTATGTTTTACTCATCCTTAACAAGAGCAAGAAATAGTTCATTCATTTACTTTTCTCTTGCTTTATTCTTTTCTTATATTGTTTTCCTTTTTCTTTCTTTTATTTTTGAAGGCTGAGATTTGACTTTTGTCTTAAGACATGATTCTATTCCACATTCAAATCTCCAAATAAGCTCATCAGGCCAGAGACTCATCCAATACCTGAAAAAATATCATTTGTTCGTCTAACTATGTTTAATAGGTTGAAAGTTTAATTATTATTTAGTTAATCAGGTCAATGGAAGCAGTCAATTTCTTCCAATTGCTTGTAACACACATACAAAACACCATACCTATAACCAACAGCTCAGCGGTGTTTGTACCTCCAGAAATTTAAATTAAAAATAGCATATTTTAAAATTTAATCTAATTATTGGTTATGTATTCTTAGGAATGCAAATGAACTAAAGAAAAATTTGAATTTAAATAATTTTCATATTCTGTATCCTGTTATTCCAATAAATATACTGTGATCCATGTATTTTAGGTCTTTTTGTTCAGCCTTATATTTTCGATTTTTTTCTTTTGTCCATAATTGAATATTTGGCCAGTTAATTTCATGATTAGTTGGCTTTATTAGCTTTGTCTGTTGGTATGATAAAATCTGAAAACACAAGAAGATTGAATAATGCAACCTACATTTGGAAACCTATGGTTGACACTGGCGTATAAATTCATGATTTATATCTATGAGAGAAATGAGGAAATTAATATATCGATAATTTGGGCTTGTTCTTTCCACATTTTAAACTCAAGTATCAAGACCAATGACCATTATATGATAAAAATAAGAAAGAGCAACACTCTGCAAGAAAAAAGAAAGATGAAGATGACAAAAATACTCAGTAAACAAATAGGTGTGTGTGGGTAGTTATTTCTTTGGCCACATACTAGCAGTTGATTAACACATATGCTTTGGGCAGATCCTTCAGAGAATGTGGGGCTCATGGTCTACACGCATCAAGATCCAGAAATAGAATAGAAACTACTGTTAGGGCCAACTTTGGAAATTTTAGTAAGTGTGAAACTCAGTGCAGTGAGGACACCTAATAAAGAGATACTCGTTACTCTACTCTCTCCTCTAAGATTACTCTATAATATTAAATCAGAAGACTTGATGAGTGCACATCATTAGGGAATCTAACAAAGGTGGAAATCTTGGCCAGCAACACGAGGTAAACCTACTGAGTTGACAGTTACCCAACTTATCCATCTTGCAATCTTTTTGCGAGCCCGTGTTGGCAGGGAGTGGGGGAGGGTAGAAAAGTCAAGGTACAGTGTCTAATTTTCACTAGTGGATGCTTGTCATAGTTTTCTGTTCAGTTCTCTGGCAAGACTTGTGTTACTCATGATTCAGTCTTTGAAAATACCTGTAATCCAACTTCAATTTTGCACTTAGAGAAATCTGAAAAAAATGATATCATTCAGATGAAACTGAAATATTACTATGCACCTATTAGAATAGGCAAAGTCTAGAACAGTGTAACACCAAGTGCTGCTGAGGATGTGGAGCAAAAGAAACTCTCACTTGCTGGTGGAAACGCAAAAAGTTATAGTCACTTTGGAAGACAGTTTGGGGATTTCTTACAAAACTAAACATATTCTTACCATAAGATCCAGCAATCATGGTCCTTGGTGTTTACCCAAAGGAGCTGAAAATGTATGTCTGCATGAAAACCTACATACGGATGTTGATAATTCATGTGAATTTATTCATAATCACCAAAATTTGGAAGAAACCAAGATGTCCTTCAGTAGGTGAGTGGATAAACAAACTGTTGTAAGGCATGAGAAGACACAAAAGAAACTTCAGTGCATATTATTAAAAGAAAGAAGCTAATCTGGAAAGGCTATATACTCTACAATTCCAACTATATAGTATACTGGAAAAGGCAAACCTATAGAGAAAATAAAACAGGTTAGCCAGCAGTTAATGGGGAAGGAGTGACAGGTGGATGGAGTGCAGAAGATTTTTAGGGCATTAAATCTACTCTGTATGATGCTATAATGGTTTATACAAGACATTATACATTTGTCTAATGATGTAGAATATGCAGTTACAACAGTGAAACCTAATGCAGACTGTGGACTTTGGGTATTTATGGTGTGTCAAGTTGGGTTCGATGTGGAGCAACAGGAACTCACACTTGCTGTTGCTGGAAATGCAAAAAGTTATAGTCATTTGTAAGGACTATTTGTAATAAATGTAGCACTCTCGTGGGGATGTTAAAAATGGAGAGGTTATGCATGAGTGGAGCAGTAATTTATATGGAAATCTCTGTACCTTCTACTCAATATTTGCTGTTAATCTAAAACTGTTCTATAACATAGTCTATTAAAGCAAATATAGATTTTCTGCTTTGTTTTGTTTATTTCTGTGGTTTATTCACAAGGTGTTTTAGTAAATAATAATTAATATATTTGGCAATACAGAGGTGAAAATCAGCTTATTTTATTAAAAGCAATCCCTTAAGAGACTTCCAAATTTTTTAACAATTTAAAAATATAACCTTTATACAAAGATGTTTTCACTGAATTTCTAAAAAATTGATAATACGTAATGCATTATAGAAAATTGCCGCATAATTCCTATAGATTTTTATCTGACTAATCAAGTGTACAGCAAAAATAATAGTTTGTTGTTTAAATTACTTTTATGTATTATTTTGATTTAGAAGTTTCCATCTGGTTGGCAGATATAATAATAAATATGATTGAATTTTCCAATGGCCTAATAATTTCTTTCCGCCTGCTTAAACCACTCCTCCTCCATCTTTTACAATTATCTAAAAATTTTCAAAGTAATTTCTCATCAGTTTTGTAAATATTACCTACAAAAAGGGCATTAAATTGAAGACAACGTTCCAAGCATGTATACCCAAGTTTTGATACATGATGTTTAATATTTTTCCTTGTTTTCCTTAAAGTCTTAGATGGTTTATAAAATCTAAATCTTTTAATAAACACGAACGTACATAAATAATGCTTGTACACATGCATATGCATGTAGAAATTAGCAATAAATTAAGAATATAAATAATTAGGATGAAATTTAGGACAAGGTTAAAATCTCATAAATTGGAATTATATGCTTAGAGGACCAGTAGAATTGTCACCCTGGAATGTGAATGACAATGTTCAGCAATGCAGCACTGCCCAAAAAGAAACGTGAGAAAAAAATAAACCCAGGGCTTGTGTCTACATATCAGCCTCTGTATGAGAAAGAGGTCTCAGAAATCCTTTAGATATCTATGTTCACTGGATAAAAATGTCTATGTGACCCAATGTATTAGGAATTTGTTTGAAAATGATCCACTAAATTCATATATAAATTTGATAAAGACCATTTATATCTGCTTCCATTTTCAAAATTCACTCTTTTGGCACTATGTGAGCACAAAACAGTCTAGGAGACTTGACTAAAAGCAAGATTTAGTTATAATTTGAGAGATACTGAATTGTTTTTTAAAAGAACTTAAATTAGGAAAAAAAAAAATCTAAGCTTCTTTTACGGGCCAGTTGGGTTAAAGTAGATTTTGGGACAGGAATAAATAGTGCCAACTCTCAATCAGTGGTTTCATTCACATGCACTACCATATACATATATGTGAATGTCCGCATGTATACACTCAATTAATGGTCACCACTGCAGCAGTTCTAGATACCTTTTAGAGTAATTGTTCTTTCTCATACGGCTCAATAACCCAGGCTGCTTTCCTCTAATGTCTTATTCATCTCAGCGTGAGGACTTCTTTGTCAGCACAGCAGAAGAGATAAAAGAGAGTTCTGTCAATCTACCTACCGATCATTTTTATTTCCTTTCTTTCTTTTTCCTTCTCTTCTCTCTCTCTCTCCCTCTCTGTCTCTCTCGCTCTGTCTTCATTGTCATAACTTCCAACATAAAGTAGGGAATACTGGAAATGACAATAATTTCCTATTAAATATTACTGAGCATAATTTTCTTTACTACCTAGAAAATATTAAAGTGGATCTGTTTCTCATGATTGACTAAGAACACTATAGCTATTTTTTTTTCTATTTTAGTTTATATATAAAAGGCTCACAAAATGATTGGCACAAATTTTATCACTAATCATTTACCATGGAAAACCTGTACATACTTCGCTAAAAGTGTTAGTTTACTATCTCTCAATTGTGTCTTATGAAATGCCTGAGTTAGTGAAGAACTGAAGGCTTTTTCTTTAGCTCTAGAACACAACATACACGTTGCTCTAAGACATGATGTTTGGATGAGTATTTCTCTTTTAGGTGCTATTTTTTTTTTTTTTTTATTTCAACATTTATTTTAGGTTGAGAAAGTACAAGGGCGGATTTGTTACATGGTTATACTTTGTGATGTTGAGGTTTTGAGTGTGATTGATCCACTCACCCAGGTAGTGAGGATCGCACTCATGGGTAGTTTTTCAACCCTTGCCCCCTCCCTTTCTTTCCCCTCTAGTAGCCACAAGTATCTATGGTTCCCATTTTTATGTCCATGTGTACTCAATGTTTAGCTCTTATTTATGAGTGAGAACATGAGGTGTTTGTTTTCAACAAATATGTATTGACTGTTGACTATGTGCATGAACTAAAATAAATATTTTCATAGGTTGGTAGAGCAACATTCCATGGCATTAGAATCTGGAGACACATGATGGATCAGTTAATGACACTGGGATTTTAGAAATGATTATATTATATAGAATATATTATTTTTTCTTTTGCTAATTTTCCAGTGACTTACACTATGCCTAAAAATTCATTAATCACTTGAAGGCCATCAAACACCATTTAAAACATAGATATACTACCAAATAATTAGTAGTATAAAACTTGAAAGTTTTATATCACTACAAAATTGAGTGTAATCCATGTTTGAGACAGTTATACAGTGATTTTAACCCCTTTATCGTGGGTATCTCAACAAAAAAACACTTAATTTTTGTTCCTGGCAATATACACTATTCCTTTTTTCAACTGCAGTTTTTCCCTTCTGTTTTGTAGAGCATTTAAAAAATATGTGATTTGTTTCACCACTAACAGCACTTCTTATGTACTTACTTAAATTATTTTGTTTTTATTTTTAGTGAAATACATATAACATAAAATATGTCATTTTAGCTATTTTTACATGTACAATTCAGTGGCATTAATTACATTCAAAGTGTTGTAAAACCATCATCTCTATCTCAAAACTTTCCCAGAACCCAAGCAGAAACTCTGTACCCATTAGGCAATAATTCCCCATTTACCCTTTACTCTAGCCCATTGTCACATTTAATCAACTGTATCTATAATTTTGCCTACTCCAGATATTTCATACAAGTATAATTATATAATGCTTATCAATTTGTGTATGGCTTATTTTACTTAACATAATGTTTTCAAGGATATATTTAATATTCTTTTTTATTTTCTAACAACACTAAAAAAACGTTAAAACAAAATGAGGAAATATTTCTCTTTCTGTTGGTCAAGCGTTTTAAGGAGTAGGGCATCCAAAATGTATCTCAGCACAATCAGAAGAAAACGAAATAATAAAATTTTAATGAAGAAGAAGTGTTATTCATGGGCAGAGACAATATTAAATGTTATTCTAATGCAACATCCTATTTAGTAGCCATTTAATCTGGTAATATCTTCTCCTTGAAATAACATATTAAATAAGTGATTATTTGACCACGGCATTGAAATTTCTGAACCGCGAATGTCTTAACAAAGATAAATGCATCTACTGTGATACCTAGGTTTCCCGTAGTGCTTTCTGAGGAGATAGTTTTCTTTTACTTTTGTAGTGATTCAATTTTCTATGAAGCATGAAATATAATTACATGAGATTAGACAACATTACCTTCATGTGTGATAATTACCAACAAAATTAGCAATTTTCTTCCAAAAGTATCTACAGTGTTTAATATTAGCTTTCCTTTTTGCAGAACGGAAAAGAGTTAAGGTTTGTCGTTCAGATTAAATGATGAAAAACAATTTTAAAATCTCATTTTATTGCTCTTTAGTTTTACTTTTTTACTAAAAAAAAAAATTACCTGTTAGATGCTGTTTGTTTTAACTTGTAATAATTAAAATCCAGTTTAAAATACCTAGCTGAAGCTCTGCTAAAATGTTGTCTGTCCTAATGAATATGTACAAAATAAATTACAGGATTATTTTGAGATAGTACTTTTTTTTCTTTTTTTTGAGACAGAGCCTCGCTCACCCAGGTTGGAGTGCAGTTGCGTGATCTCGGCTCCCTGTAAGCTCCGACTCCCAGGTTCATGTCATTCTCCTGCCTCAGTCTCCGGAGTAGCTGGGACTACAGCCGCCCGCCACCACGCTTGGATAATTTTTTATATTTTTAGTAGAAACAGGATTTCACCATGTTAATCAGGATGGTCTCGATCTCCTTACCTCGTGATCCGCCCACCTCAGCCTCCCAAAGTGCTGGGATTACAGGCGTGAGCCTGGGCTTTTTTGAAAATGAATACTCTTTCACAGTTGTCTACATTGTCAAATTCAGTGTGCATAGTGGCAAACTGTATATTTTAATGAGTAAATCCATAGGGTGAATGGCTGTTGTGGACAGCAAATACATTGGAAAGTTTTAGGAAACAAAGAGCAATTTAGTGATTAACTGTCAATTGTCTTTATATTCTTCACAATTAAATACTTTACTGTACGTATTAGAATTCTAATAACAAACTGCTTCTATGTGGATCCTTGCTTCACCACCTATGTGAAAAATCATGTGACATTATTGATTAAAATGCATCATTAGAAACGGGTTCCTGAAGTTCTCTTTACCATGCCAGATAATTACAGAGCAGGCACCTTCCACAAGCAAGTGAAGATTGCTGACTGGAATCAAATAGCTGAGTAGAGGGCTGGGCTGCTGTACTCAGAATAAAGAATTTAAGTCATACTTACATGGTGAACATTCACTCTTCTTTCCTCATTTAAGTCTGGGGTTGGGTTGATGGTGGTGGCTCATACCTTTAATCTCAGTGTGTCTGGAATTGGTGGGATCTTGGTTGTCTCCCTGACTTGAAGAATGAAGCTGCGGACGCTCGCAGTGAGCCTTACAGTTCTTAAAGAAGGTGTGTCCGGAGTCTGTTCCTTAAAATCTTCAAATGTGTCTGCAGTTTCTTTCTTCTGGTGTGTTCACTATCTGGCTGGCTTCAGGAGTGAAGCTACATACCTTCCAGATGAGTGTTACAGCTCATAAAGGCACTGGCACCCAAAGAATGAGCAGCAACAAGATTTATTGCAAAGGGCAAAAAGCACAGAACTTCCACTACGTAGAATGTGACCCCAGCAAGTTGCCACTGATGGCTCTGGCAGCCTGCTTTTATTCACTTATCTGACCCCACCCATATCCTGCTGATTGGTTCATTTTACAGAGAGCTGATTGGTCCATTTTTATAGAGTGCTGATTGGTGCGATTATAATCCTTTAGCTAGACACAGAGTGCTAGATAGAAAAGTTCTCTAAGTCCCCACTAGGTTAGCTAGATACAGAGTACTGATTGGTGTATTTACAAACCTTGAACTAGACACAGAGTACTGATTGGTGCAGCCACAATCCTGTAGCCAGATATAAAGGTTCTCCAAGTCCCCACTAGACCCAGGAGCCCAGCTGGCTTCACCCAGTGGATCCTGCACCAGGGCCGCAGGGGGAGCTGCTCGCCAGTCCCTCCGTGGGCCCGCACTCCTCAGCCCTTGGGCAGTCGATGGGACCCGGCGCCGCGGAGCAGGGAGCGGCGCTTGTCAGGGAGACTTGGGCCCTGCAGAAGGCCACGGTGGGGGGCAGGGGGAAGGGAGCAGGGGTCCTGAGCTCTCACCCGCGGAGGCAGCTGAGGCCCTGCGAGAATTCCAACGCAACGCCGGCGGGCCTGCACTGCTGGGGGACTCAGCGAATCCTCTGCAGCTGCAGGCCCCAGTGCTAAGCCCTTCCCTGCCCTGGCCCGCGGCGCCGGTAGGCGGCTTCGAGTGCAGGGCCCGCCGAGTCCACGCCGAGCCCACGCCCACCCGGAACTCGCGCTGGCCCTCGAGGGCCGCGCAGCCCCAGTTCCCGCCCGCGCCTCTGCCTCCACACGTCCCCACTAGCAGAGCAAGCCGGCTCAGGCCTGGGCCAAGCAAGAGAGGAGCTCCCACAGTGTAGCGGCGGGCTGAAGGGCTCCTTAAGCTGGCCAGAGAGGAACCCCAGGCCGGAGAGCCAGCGAGGGCCACCAGCACGTTGTCACCTCTCACCAGCACTTTGAGAGGCCAAGGTGAGAGGATTGCTTGAGACCGGGAGTTTGAGACCAGCCTGGGCAACAGGGTGAAACCCCATTTCTACCAAAAAAAAAAAAAAAAAAAAAAAAAAAAAGGCGTGGTGGTGTCCATCTGTAGACCCAGCTACTCGGGAGGCTGAGGCAGGAGGATTCCTTGAGCCAGGGAGGTCAAGGCTGCAGTGAGCCATGATTATTCCACTGTACTTCAGCCTGGATGGCAGATCAGGACTCTGTCTCATTTTAAAAAATACAAATACTAAACAAATAAATAAATAAAATCTGAGACCAGGCACAGTGGTTCAGCCTATAATCCCAGCACTTTGAGAGACCAAGGCAGGCGGATCGCTTGAGCTCAGGAGTTAAAGACTAGCCTGGACAACACAGCAAGACCCTATTTAAATAAAATAAAATAAAAATCTGAGGTGATGTTTATATCTGCTAGTCTATAAATCACATTATTCCTTTTAGAGAAGTTGAGGAGCACAAAAGAGCAAAAATCTACTATTTCCGGTAGTTGTAGTTTCCCTCCAAAGCTCACACAGGAAATAATCATACATTGGAGTTCACCATTTCAAAAGTTATTTTCCCCATTAGAGTTATGGATTATAATTGGCTTTTCTTTGTCCTACACTTAAATATGAGTAAGCAACATAGTTTAGTTTAACTTAATAGCTGAGAACATGAAAAACTGAGACTGAAACAGTAAGAATAAAATGGAAGTTGGAGGATAGAATGATAGTCCATGAAAAAAAGATTTTGAAAACGTATTATTCACATACTCAGAGTCTTCCCAGTTAAATGAAGCTGTTATATTTATGATAATGCATAATGCTATGAAACAAGACATCTTGAGAACAGCATTACACTCTTTAGTAGAAACTGTTGTTTACACTTTCTCCTGGGCAACAGAACTCAATTTACACTGCAATTAGAATTAAAAGAACGTTTTCCAGTGTTATGTAGACAAGTGTGCCCATGTGAATAAAGAGAAGCCATTCACTAAGACAATTAAATAGAAATACGAAATATGGCACTCAGGTCCTTGATGTCATAATGAAACTTCCATATCCGTCCTGGGCTCCCTAACTTCTTAGCTAAATTTTGTTAGAATTACATAAATTCTGTTTTGCTTAAGCCACATGTATTCTGGAACATTAGATTACATACAGCAACATCTATATTTACCAATATATAGAATAAATAGAAGATAAAGTTTGAGAAACTTCATGAATAGAAAAGTGAAAAAAATAACAGTTGAAAAATACAAGAGAAAAAAATATAGAGCTAAGATCAGAAAAAAATATATGATTAAATAATTACACAAAAGTAAAGAAACAAAAAGGGAATATTATCAAAGATTAATTTTTTTAAATTCCCAGAAATAGAGATGGTTAGATTGCAATGCACTACTAAATGCCATGTGAATGCATAACATATGACCACAGCAAAGAGGATAATCATGAAATTTCAGAATATGGAAATAACAAAGAAGATTCTAAAAGTTTTCTGAAAATGGGAGTTGGAGGAGTAGAGACAGTATGAGAAAGACACATGTGTAAAGAAATTCACCCTGAAATAATTGAAAATCACTGTAGCATCTACTGATTCAGCATCCAGAAACTAGGAGACAGTCTGATCGTATCTGCAAAAAAGAAATGATTTCCAACAAAATGTTCATACACAAAATATAAATGCCCATATGCCGTGCATGACCTCTGTTCTTCTGACTCTCATTCTATGTTTCTTATAATTTTCGTAGAGGATTTACTTCCCTAAACAAGAGAATAAAACAAAAATGGTAAAACATGAGATGTGTAACTGGGCGAGCAGTATGTGTGAGTCTATGCCATGGGAGAAAGAAGCTTTAGAATAAATTGTCCTCCAAAGGAAACACATAAGGATAAATGATGAATAACTGATATTTTAAAATTTATTAAGGAGAGACATGACCTTGTGACAGTGACTTAGGAATGAATTTGTAAGATAGAAAATTTAGGATTTCACAACAACAAAGACAATACATTTTTCAAAGAAAAACAAAGTGTTAAATATAAGAAAATATAAAGATAGTATGTCTTCTAGGGTATCTGTGAAGAGTGGTGATGTAAGTACAGTATTTGACCAATAAATGGTGTTCCAATAAAAACAATAAAATAAAGCTGACCCGGGAATACCGCCGGAAGCCAGGAGTTGAGACCAGCTGGGTCAATACAATAAGACCCTGTATCTATAGAAAAATATAGTGTTGATAGTCCCAGTGACTTGGGAGGCTGAGGTGAGAGGATCACTTGAATCTAGAAGTTAGAGGCTACAGTGAGCTATGGTTAAACCACTGCACTCCAGCCTGGGTGACAGTGTGAGACTCTAAATGTGTATGTGTATATATACAAACACACACATGTGTGTGACTAACGAACATTCTTGAGTTTGCAAGATAACAGATAATATATAAACAACTGGATGAAACACTGATTTTTTCTCCTTTGGTGAGATTAAGAAAACTGGCTGAAATGGGTTGGAACTAATTGGGCCAAGCAGAGTTTGCACAGGACAAGCTTGCTGATGCCACAACTCAAATTTCCCCTACGTTTCATCTTAATTATCCCTGAATTTTCACATGTGACGGTGACGGTGGCCTGTCTGGTTCAGTCACTGTGAGGATGCCAGCTGCAGCTGGGAGGCACAGCTGGGACTGCATGCTTCGTGGAACCAAAGGAACCAGGAACAGGTAATCCCAGCGGGAGGCCCGTGTCCTACTGAGTTGATGGGATTGGAGCCTGTGCTCCTAGGTACAGCTGCAGTCATCCAGCCACGGCTCCAGAACTGGGCATCCCTGTGCTATTGGGGCATGTGCTCCCAGGAGCCCCCCTAGCCCTGCAGGCTAAGAAATGCCTGCCCCCTGGCTTCTCCTCACTCCCAGTGTCTGCTCCAGTGCAGAGCAAAGTTGTGGCTGAATCCGGGAGCTGTTGCAAACTGGCTGGGTGTGCTTGCACTTGGGGCAATGCTGACATGCCAGCCCCCTGCTGCCTTGGTCCCCTCCAGACTTTGGGCAGTGACAAGCATGGGAAGGAGGCCAGGGGGCTGAGGGTGACTTGATGCAAGACTGCAGGCACCGTTTGATGTGGATAGCCTGGCTGCCGTAGAAGGGATGTTGATAGTAGCAGGAGGCAGATAGGTTCCTGAGTGGGAAGGAGTGGGTCCCCAGTGAAATGCCACCTTCAAGTCAGGGAGAGCCTAAGCCTGGGGGCTGGGCTCCCATTTGTGGGTAGAGTTGGCAACCCAGAGTCAGAACTTTCTTAATGCCTTTTGGCCAACTGGATGGTGATTTTTCCAGGCCCTTCCATAGCCTCCCATGAACCAATCAACATGTGCTTTCTCCCTTCTGAGCCCATACAAACCCCAGACTCAGCCAGACTCAGAGACTCCTTGGGATGACCTGCCTGCAGATAGGAGGTACCCACTTTGAGTCTCCTTTCCACTGAGAACTGTTGTGTCACCCTATAAAGCTCCTCTCCACCTTGCTTACCCTTCAGTTGTCTACATAACCTCATTCTTCCTGGACATAGAACAAGAACTTGGGACCCACTAATGGCAGAAGCAAAAGGAGCTGTAACATTCCCGACTGGCTCACAGAGCTGCAGGTGGTGACAGCTCCTGTACTGTGGGAGTGAAGAATGGTGACCCTTCTGGGGACCCAGACCTTGGGATTCCCGAGCCAGAGCTGCTGTAATGCTATAGCCCTCCTGCCCTCTGCTGGCACCAGGCAACTACCACACAGGATGGGAAGCAGTAGTGGGGCTGGGTCAACCCAGGAGTTGTGGGCTGGAGCGGGGCAGTGGGACTGAAAGAACTGTTAACACAAACGGGCTGAAACACGCCCTCTGAAACAAGTGGGTAACAAGAAGGAGAAAAAACTGTGGCCCTTCTGGAAGCCCAGACATGGGGGATCCCCAAGCCAGGGCTGTGACACCCTCGTTGGGGCTCTGGGTTCCTGGCATCTCCAAGCCTTCAAGCTCCACCGCACTTCCCTCGTCCAGAAGCTGATGCCTGCAGCAGATGCCACTTGCGGTACGTTTGGTCCAGCTGTAGCTTTGCATGGAGCCAGCACCTGTGCCGACACCTGGAGCTGCCCACCCCACCACAGCAGCTGGTGTTCTTGGCTGTGCAGTGGCCAGACCCTGAACTTGCTGACTCACATACCCCTCACTGTTCTGTGCCTGACTTATCCTTGGCCGGCATGGGGTCTGAGCTGGTAGTGTGAGCTGAGAGCAGCCTGGTGGACCAAGTGGGCAGAACAAGCCCAGTGGGCATGAGCAAAACTCAAGCAGACGTGCCGCCGGCCACAGAGGTTTCTGGCTGGCAAAGCGACACCCCGAAGGATCCTGACACTTGCAATCCATGAGATAGTACGAAGAGATAACTGCACACGCTGGATGACTTTGCAGACCACCCATCTTGGTGGTCTTGATTCCACCAATCACCTAGCAATCCCAGAAGTCATCCTCTAAATATATTCTGATAAAATTACTGCCTTAACACCAGCCCGGGGAGACAGATTTAAGCTGTACCCCTGTCACCCCAAGTCTTGCAATAAAAATCTCTTCTTCTCCTGGCGTTATAGTATTTGCCTCTAGTACATCAGCAGGCGAGCCCCTGTTGCTTGGTAACAATAGTATATCTTCTGGTTTCTCTGTGGAAAATGATCATATAAGTAGAGGACTTGAGCACTAACTGGTGTTCCAACCAAAACAACAACATATATAATTTGATTGAAGGTTATGGAGTTAAAGGAAGCATGTGTATTTATTTTGCATGGAGATGTAAAAGTGAATGGTAAAAATAAGTGACATTATTTTTTAAAGATTTTATTGACTGTATACATATACTTGTTTTCTAATACGTGAAATTTAAAAAAAAATAAAAAATATAAATATTCGAAAAGAATAAATCCTAAGTGTTAGGGGATAATATAATAGGCTCCATTATTATCTGAAGGTTTCCGGAAAAATTTTCCCTAAGCAAAACATATTCATGTGAATATTGAATCCATGAAAAGAGAAAATGTCTAACGATAGAGATTTTTGTGAAAAGGCCAAGGGATGAGACTGAAAAGAATATGGCAGAGCATAAAGTTAGGAGAAATTTCACAAGAAAGCAAGAGAAAAATGGAGGGGTGGAGTTGGGGAGGGTGGGTGGAAAGAAAAGATATTTGCTAAACTGTAATAAGAAAGCCAAAGAGGCATCAACTATAAGAATCAGAAACTATATGTAAATATATACTTATATCAGTGTAGCGGGCTTATTCTTTTTTATTTCCAAGTTGAGACAAATATTTCCCAGAATTGGCCTTTTAACTGAGTTAGGTAATGTGGCCCAGTTTGCTTGGGAAAGTTTCAGTTTATGTATGGTATCCCAGCATAATGGTTATTAATGAGCATTGTCAGTTTCAGAATGTCACAATTTGGATAAGTTAGATTCCACCTACTTTGAGTCCTCAGACACTGGGAAGCCTTAAAAGGAGAATAGATCTCATTTTATTCTACTATATAGTCAGAAAGCTCAGTCTTCAGATTTCCCAGGTAGATCTCATTGCCTCCCCAAATATGCTTTTAATACATTTGAACACATGTAAAAAGAATGTGCTGTGTGGATATATATGGTATAAGTTTTAAGTTACAACAACAACTACAGTTAGAAGAGTATACTAAGAAAAAGTAAGTCATTGAGCATAGGAGGGATCAATTGAATACAGAGTCCACCTTCTGTGGACTCTGAGAAGTTTTATATTCTTTAGAGCGCTATTGAGCTGTTTTTGATTATGCAAATACAAAGGTATGTGTTAAATACAAATGAACTGGTATTGCTTTCCTATATTTTGATCTTTTCTTTGACAACCCAAGGGAAGTCAAGGAAGTCCCAACTTCCTGACGTGGCATTATGAATAGTGAAACATTCTGTATGAAACAGCTAAATACACTCTAATTTTGTTCTAGATGACAACAACATCAGAAAGGTAAAGAATGAAACTGGTTATTACAGATATTACACCAGAATGCTAACAATATTTATAAAAATATCCTATTATCTTCCTTTGTACCATGTAGTTTAATAGAACAAATAAATGCAGTAATGTATTAGTTATTTTGACATACTGATTTCAAGTAACTCTACCAATAGATTTTTCACTCTACAATAAATAAGTATTTTGACATATTTTAACACAAGTCTATGAGCTGTTTAAAATTTTCTATTACCTCTGTTCAGAATAGGAATGCCAAAGAAATAACAGTGAAATAACTTGTTTTGGAGCCCTTAAGTAGACTTACTAAATATTTAACAAACACAGTAGTTTGCAAAGCAAAGCGCTTCTCAGGCCCAGGCACTTGAGTGAATGAAAGTCTTATATTTGGAATTTTTTAAATGTGGCTTTGCATGTAAAAGATCAAAACTAGAGCATTTATAGCATATACACCTTATCCTATGTCATAGATGGCAGATCAATTTGCAAGAATTTAAGAAATCAAGAATCTGTAGTTTTGCTCTATAAGGGAAGAATACAAAATTAGACCAGCTTGGATAAATGAAATTTCAAACAGGTATGTCAAAGTTTTGATACAGGTAAAATTCTGAGAAGGGGCCCAACACAGCATATTTGATTCAAATCTGGGTGAGGGTTGGTTTCCTAATTGCTTTGTCTGAAGTGAATCTTGGACAGCTATGATCTTTGTAGGGAATCTCTGTATTCCTCCCAGTACCCATGTAGCTGGTGCTAAAGGAGGTATCTATGGTATTATACCAAAAGGAACCTTCACAGAGGTCTGTTCCCTAATCTGCCACAAGGAAAGTAGCCAGGGTTATTGAAGCCTACTTGAGAGGGTTTCAGAAGTGGCTGAGAGAAGAAAAGCTGGAAGAGAACTAGCTTGAGCTTGGAGCAGACTGACCACAGGGTATACAGACTGACACCTGAGAGAGGAACAGGGCCACCAGTATAACAGATAAGAAAGCATCAGAGACCATTGTCCAGCTCTGTGTAGTAGAAACAGCACCTCAACAGAGGCCAGCAAAAATAGATAGCAGCATGTGTAGGAAAGCAAAGGAGAAGGCAAACCTGCCAGGAAAATAGATTATTCTACAGGAAATTTCTTATCTATACCACCCACAAAGAGTGAGTTTTAACTTGAAGTGATTGAATTGCTTCTGAATAGTGACATTGACTTTTCTGCCATCAATGATGTGTTTGGTTATATCAGGAGTGAGGATTGTTAAATGTATGCAAGTTTGTTAAAACCATATTTTCTCTAGATGCTAAATTATTTATGTATCATAATGGAGGAAAAAATGATTTTTTTTTTTGCAATTTTTTCAGATCTCTTGAAGTTGTCAGCAAATGCAATATATTCATGCCACTGGTACTTACTAACTTATTATATACATTTTTCATCATCTTTTCTGATGTCTAATTCTAATACATACAGAGTATTTTTTTTGTTAGATGTCTTTCTGATATTTATTTCAATCAAGATGACGAATGAATTCCAAGGTTTTCCTTTGCCTTGTAGAAAAAAAAAATCCCCTGAAAATACAAGTTATTTTGTCCTGCTGGGAGACCACAATCAATGCCATTTAAAAAATATTAAAATACAATTGTCTCAAAATATAAAAGCATATCTTTAAAACTTTTTTTAGACAATTGTAAAATAATAAAATGGTCAAAAACATTACTAGGAGCCATTTCTATGAAATGCTGTACATCATCAAGTAGGTCCTTAGGGTATGTCTGATGCTGTAGGAGCTTGTGTGTTTTATATTGGTTTGCTCTACTTTGGAACTCTGTAGAGATAAAACTTAACTTGCAGGGAAAAAAAAATGGTGAGGCATTTTTTATTGTTGTTGAAGTAATACAAATGGTTTCTGCCATACTGAATTATCTTTAAACTGGTTTTAACATCTTACTGGCATCATCAGTTAATTAGTTAAACAGTGTCTTCAACATATGTTCATTTTATATTGTCTGAAAATAATGTTTTAACTTGTTTTAAAATTATACTTTAATGCATTGGAATACTATCAGGTAAAAAAAAAGACACTGCTTTTCTTGGGAGCAAGTAGGACCCAAAATAAATAAAATTAATTGGCACTATTAGCTATCTATTTACCATGGGGAAAGCCTAGGTTTGCAATCATCCTAACTTTTAAATCGAAGACATGAGCCTAGTTAAAGTTCAGTCCACACAATTTTTTTTTTTAGATAGGAACAAAAGTTAATAAGCAAAAAAATAAAACTCTTCACAGTAAAGAGGGGTTCTGTGAGGGTTTCTGACTATAAGGTTGGATCTTTTTTTTTTTTCTTTTTTTAAAATGATACTTTACGTTCTGGGATACATGTGCAGAATGTGCAGATTTGTTACATAGGTATACACATGCCATGGTGGTTTGCTGCACCCATCAACCCGTCATCTACATTAGGTGTTTCTCCTAATGCTATCCCTCCCCTGGCCCCTACCGTCCCCAACAAGCCCCAGTGTGTGATGTTCTCCTCCTTGCATCCATGTGTTCTCATTGTTCAACTTCCACTTATGAGTGAGAACATGCGGTGTTTGGTTTTTTGTTCTTGTATTAGTTTGCTGACAATGATAGTTTCTAGCTTCATCCGTTTTGGTCTAAATGTTGTATCACTAAGAACTTGTTTTTAGTTCTAGGGTGTTCTTTTTTGGCCTCAATATCACCATTAAAATAAATGGTTTGACAGTTTACATATTATGCTTGTAACAGTATGAATAGATAAATCCTGCCCTTACTTCCAAAAGAATGAGTTGGAATATGTACAAAAACATAAAACTGAATTGAACAGGGTTTATTTTTCTATTGTTAGAAATATTAAAGATTTCATTAATAGTTCAAAAAACTTTAAAATTACTTTAATTCAAAATTTAAAACTGTAATTACTGTATATATAAAATATATATGTATACATGCATATATAATGTACATATATTTACATTATGTATATATACATATGTATGGTTTTTATATATATATGGCTTTTAACAAAAGAAGAGAAATTTAGTTTATAAAATACTCACCAATTCATCAATTGTTACAATTGTATTCATAGGCAGTAGGGAGAAGGAAATAACTTTAAAAATTTATTTAACTTTGGTCTTAATAAAATATATAATGGCATAAAATAAGCTAATTCTTCAGCTTTATATCTGAACTATTCGTAATTTTTGAAATCATGTTCTTTCCTCTGATTTTATGTATGCTGTAATATATTTCCTCATTCCCATTTTTCCAATTGAAATGTACATTCGTATTTGAATTAGAAATCACTTTTCATTTGATTCTCCCAAATAACTCTAACAAAGTTAGTCACTTCCTTGTTAATGATAATTCAGTCTTATATACATGTTTAATGCTTTGTCTTTTCATACAATACTGCATTCTTGCTTTTACCAACTGAAGTATGAATTCCTTGAGGGTAGGAATTATCTTACTTATATTTATTGCTTACACATTGCCAGGTAAATAGTCTAGAGTAATTAATGTTTACCATGAACTTCTCCTGAAGATTAATACTAATACTCTTGAGGGATTTGTTTTTTCCTTGCTTTTTTTTTTCATTTTACTTTCTTCTGTTTTACTTTCATGCTTTTTTTAATACCATCTTTTTTACCTAGTAAGTAAATAAGTAATTTTTAAATGATAATATTTAGATTTCCATAGAGAAATAATGAGTATTTGGAAATGCTCTGCTCCAGAAATCAAAAAGCAAGCTGGAAAATCAGAGTTCAGTTAGCCTTAGTTTGGTGCATTTATTATTAATGTGGATGGTCAGGAAAGATTTGAGGCATCTGAGGGTATTGACATTGAATGGTGGTGTCTGAAAAGAATTAGGCGATGAGAAGAGAGCTTTAAACAGTAAGATTTCTGGCAAGGGTAAAGCTAAGACATTATTTTAAAAAGCAACAGGAATTTGAGAAATATCAGCAGACAAGACAGGCTTTCGTATAGATTCAAGAGAGAGGAAACTCACCTCATCAGATAACTTTAGTCAAGGTTTGAATATTCATCTAAGACTGAGGGAAGAGAAAGTCTGGAGTCAATAATTTAAGAACAGTAAGAAAATTCCTAAGTTTATAAATTTTTCAGCAATTATTTAATTGATAATTGTTGCTTTAATTTAGTTCCTTATCTGCCCTATTGTTTTAATATGGTTTATTCCATCAAAATTTAAGTGAAGAGTTGGTTCTCATTTTGGCAATGTTGGGAGTTTGTGTTTCTGAGGTGATTAGGTTGGTAAGAGAGATTAATGCCTGCTTTTCTTATGGGAGTAAATTCTCACTCTCGAGGGATTGATTTAGTTACTAGGAGAGACATTATTTTTAATAAATTGAGGCTGCCTCTCTCTTTTATTTATTTATTTATTTATTTATTTATTTATTTAAAATTTTTTGTTTTCCTACATTCCCAGGTTCCCTTCTGTTTCTGTACCTTGTTTTAAGGCAGCGTGAGGCCTTCACCAGCAGTTCTCAGATTCGGACACTCCATCTTGAACTTCCCAGCCTGCAGAATGGTAAGCTCAATAAACTTGTTTTCTTTATCAATTACCCAGTCTCAAGTATTCTGGTACAGCAACAACATATGGACCAAGATACTTAGTCAGCTTGTCCCTGAGGCAGCTTTGAGAGCTTAAGTCAGTTCTTAAGTCGTTGAAAACCATACAGCAGCTAAGCACTGTTTGTTGTAGGCATGTGGTTTGCGGGATGGTCTCTCTATAGTGTCAATGAATATTGAATATTCTGTGTAATTGAAAGGGTCTTATTAATATGGTAAGCATGCTACAAAAGATAAACAAAACAACTTTAGGTACAGTGCATAGTCTGTCAAGATCCTGGCTCTGCAACTCATCCTCTCGGTAGTAATGTGAAAGGGAACCTCAACTTTAGTTTTTTCACTGGTTTAGCGAGCAACACAATATATTCTATCTCACAGGAGTTTTATAATATTAAATAAGCTGACGTATGAAAATTCCATAGACATAGCAGTTATTTCAAAACTGGTAATTATTCTCTAAATTTACATGGTGTACATATGTGCTTGACTTTTTGCTGCCCCTTATTATATTAATTATATTTTTAATAACAGCAGAGATAACTAGCAATATAAGCTGTTGTGGAAGATTTTGAAGCAATGATTTTTAATTAGAAATTTATCATGTAATTTGCTTTGGCCAATGGGCAACAGCAAACATGGAACAAGAATAGACTTGTTAAAGTGCTTGCACATTGGAACTTGGCTTCTCTTGTTGCTCTGTGAACTCTGAAAGTGCCCTGGGAACTAGCCTAGGCTAGCATGATGAATGAAAACAAAGAAGTGGACCAGTAATTTTCATCTTCCAGGATGACGGGTGTCCAGCAACCAGGCATATGAGGTGAGGTCACCTGGGACCAGCAAACCTCCAGCCAACCTGGCAACTGACTGTATAAACATAAATAATCCCAGCTGAGCCTAACCCAGATGAAAAGAATCAGTAATGTGAGTCCAGACCAGTGCTGACCTGCAAAATTATGAGGCAGATGGATTATTCTTCCTTTGAGCCACTAAATTTGGTTGACTTGTTACACAGGAACAGATAACTGATGTATCTCTCAACATTTTTAAAAAAATTACGTTTGTTCATGTCCTTTGTAGGGACAGGGATGAAGCTGGAAACCATAACTCTGAGCAAACTATCTCAAGGACAGAAAATCAAACACCGCATGTTCTCACTCATAGGTGGGAATTGAACAATGAGATCACTTGGACACAGGGTGGGGAACATTACACACTGGGGCCTGTCGTGGGGTTGGGGGGAGGAGAGGAGGGATAGCATTAGGATATATACCTAATGTAAATGATGAGTTAACGGGTGCAGCACACCAGCATGACACATGTAAATATATGTAACAAACCTGCATGTTGTGCACATGTACCCTAGATATTAAAGTATAATAATAATAAAGAAATTCGTTTATTGACTGGCTGAAGACAAAAATGTATAGAAAATAAAGAAAAAATGAGAATAGGGGTTAAGGAAAGACTGTGAGGGAGGGAGAAAAAGATGAATGAGAAGAAAGATTTATCTCCTGATTTCTCAATATTTTCTTAAGAATAATCAGAAGAACACATATTTGCTATCACTTTCAACTTGCTCACTGGATAAATTAGCATTCCAGTACAGAAATGCCAAATGCATTAATTTAGGGGAATAGAGATGATAGCTAGGGGAGAGAAAACTCTCAAAGAGCACCTTAGAAAGGACTTGTGTTAAATACATCAGGAATGTGATTTAACATTTAAGAGCATTTTACTATCATTCATTAGCGTAGATAACCTACCTCATTCATCTAGGAACTCATTGGCAAAATTGAATGTCATGGTAATAATAGAAAGAGCAGTATGCCAATTGGTGCAACATTAATCTGGAAGAGAGCAGGGAAATTTAAATAGGAAAGATGATCTGTACTGCCACACTAGCATATACATATTTCTGGATTAATATGAGATATATTTCAACCTTCCCTAGGGTAACTTGGCATTATAGAAGGACAAAAAAGGAAACTCACATGGCTTCACTGTATGTTTTGTAAGCAATTGATTATCCAGTCTCCACACTGAAAAAAATGCGCTTTCTGGCTTTAAAATATAATCTTGTACTTGATGCAATGTGCCTTGGCAGACTAAAAGAGAGGCTGAGAATGACATTTAGTTTGCAGGAAAATGAAATATTTTAAACACAGAAATTGTACATTTCAATGGTGGCTTTTCTCTTGGAATAATGAGAAATTATGAATGAAGATCAGTCACAATTGCTGCACGTGGCTGTTGTCTCTCACTGTCCCAGTCTCGTTTTAAAATAATTAAAAGTTCAAAATTTTAGAAATGTGAGCATATGTTGAACAAATTATGACAAACTAATACATAACTTTTAAACAAATATGAGGGAATTTATATTACTAAAATTGTATCAATTTTTAAAATGATTCCTTCAAAAGACTACATATTTTAATCATGTTGCTGTTATTTATAGAATATATTGTCTAGAATTGCTTTTAGAACCCCAAGTTCAAGTTCTGCATTGTTTGCCAGTTATTTATAAAAATAAAGCTTCTATGCTACACACTGTCATATAAATAAACATGTACCATCTTATTGGTTGAACTAATGGTCAAAACAACTTTGCAAGTACCTCCTACCGTGCATTAAAGAAGCTCTTCAGTTAATGACAATACCTCAAAGTTTGCTCTTTAGGATTTTTTTTTTTTTCTGTAGTAAGAAGTAACAGTAACACTGCATATCCATGATCACTATTCATCAATGTCCAATTCCCCCAATAAAAAGCACTGATAGTGGTAACCATTCTCCAGCAACAAGCTGTCACCTAGATTCCCCAGTTTCAACTTGGATCCTTTGTCTTTTGACCACAAATTCTCATGATGGCTTTCCTTCTATTTGACACATTTGCTGCACTTTACCAACTTCACAAAATACACAGGGGAGGAGGTGAAAATAAATTTCCTGCCACCACTTTTGGAGATGAAGCATGATTTTCAAAGTCAAACAAACTTACATTCAAATCCTATGTTAGCCACCTTCTTCACCATCTCATACCTGCTTCGAAATGCTGGTGTGAGGGTTATAAGTAGTGTCTTTAATTTGCATGAAAATTTGTGACCAAGTGACTTCATAACTTTCTAATCTCCAACAAAAAGAAACAAAGATGATAAGCAAAATAAGCATTAAAATGCATGATATAGAAAAGAATGATCCACAAATCATAATGGACAAACAAATATTGATATTTTTAACAATTTTACCTTATTTACTGGCTTCAAGCAAGTGGCTAGTACTCTAGAAGAATGAAGAGTAGAAGTTAGGGAAAAAAAAAGTATTACTTCTACTCCATTCTTTCTGCTTTAAGGTGGCATCTCTGGCAATGGCTGCATCTCCTCCAGTGTTCTAGCTACATCCAGGCCAAATAGCTCCTGCCTTGATAGCTACAGGACTCCGAAAATACTAACACTTCTGTGTCTCTGTCTAGTCCTAGAGGAGGTAGAACCTTTCTGCTGTTGCTGGTTCTGGGTTGCCTCACCATCCCACTTGCTCTTTATATTCTTTCTCCTTATAAATAGTTCTCATATTATATTCCCTCCATTGAACTCTGGCGTGGGTTCTGCTTTCTTGATCAAACTCTGGATAGCACAATTACAACGCAGTGTTATTGGCAAAGGAATAGACAGTTTGGCAGAAAAAGACCACATATACATAAACATTTGTGACAGAGTCAGCATTGTAAGTCAGTCATAAAAATCTCAACTGTATAATAAATTCCTTTGGGAATAATTAATTTATCACATTCAGAAAGTATGAAATTAGTTTTTTATCTCACAGTATGCATTGAGATTTTCTAAAATATAAAAGACAGAAAAGTGAAATACAATGTCAGTATATTAAATGAAAAATATAGGAATAGACATGTATACACTATATATAGAAAGGAATTTATTCAGTAAGTGAAAAAATAGAAGATTGATAAAATTCTAATACTAACATTTTATTATGACAAAATACACAAAAGAAGTTTTAAAATAAAAGAAAATAAATAATAGAAATACTTTAGCATCAATAATATATAAAGAATATCCAAAATTTATTCATATAAAATGAATTTAAAATGTAAAGAAATTATGAACAATCAATTCACAAAATATTGATTCAAATGCCAGATAAAATGTGAAATGATGTTTCACTCTACCCACAATCTAGGGCATATAACTTCAAAGAAAAACAGGCTGGGCATGGTGGCTCACGCCTGTAATCCCAGCACTTTGGGAGGCCGAGGCGGGCGGATCACGAGGTCAGGAGATAGAGACCATCCTGGCTAATGCGGTGAAATCCTGTCTCTCTACTAAAAATACAAAAAGCCGGGTGTGGTGGCGGGCGCCTGTACACCCAGCTACTCAGGAGACTGTGGCAGGAGAGTGGCGTGAACCTGTGAGGCCGAGCTTGCATGAGGGCAGATCATGCCACCGCACTCCAGCCTGGGTGACTGAGTGAGACTCCGTCTCAAAAAAGAAAAAAAAAAAGAAAAGAAAAAGAAAAAAATATATTTTTTCAAGTTTTGGAAAATTGTATATTTTAACACTTTTGTAGTATATACTGTGAGCAAGAAAAGAATATGGGGAATAGGGAACTTGTATTTTTGCTGGTGAAATACAATTTGTTACAATCACTTTAGAAAGATGTTCAGCAATAGTTAACAAAATTAAAGATATACATATCCTGGGACCTGGTGATTCTACTAGAGGCATACAATTTTTAAAATATTGCGTTTGCATAAGAAAATTCACACAATTTCACTGTACGGTGGTTGCAATGGAGAAGAATTGGAAACATCTTGCATTTACACAAAAATAAAAATGGAAATACATTATGCATGTATGGGTTTTATATAGCAGTAAGAATGAATAATTAAACATTTATAAACCTAGATTAATATTCTAAACATATAAATTTAACAAAAAGAGTGAAGTATAAAAAAGACATATTTAGATGTTAGCATTAGGGTAAATTTTGAGAAGACAGTATATTTTTAAAATATAAATTTGTAAAAAATGTATAATAGTAATGTTAGTAAAGTGTACACATTAAATTAAAAGAATTATTGACTGTTGGATTGCAAGGAGAGGAAATGAGGCCAGATTAAAGGTCTTCAATTGTGTGTTGATCCTCATATATCTGTCTAAAACACATAAAATATGGAAATTTTAATATTTTAATATCTGTATATTTTACATGCAATAAAATTAACAGTATGAACTATATCTTATATTAATATGATATACTAATTAGTATAAGTAAGTTTATATTAATATATTAATATAACAAATGTTATAGAAACAAAAAAATTTAAATGTTTTGAGGGTTTAAAAAAGTCTCTGAGTAAAAGTATTATGAGTCCATATTAATTTTCTAGTATGCTTTTCTCTATTTTATAATATGTTAAAAATAATATCTTTTTTGCAATAAGTTACAACTCATTTCACAAAAATGTTAATGATCTCGAAGGCCATTAATAGATATTTAATACGATTTTACAGTAAATAATACTAACCATTTATTTTCTATGCATTTTAATGTAGCCTTAAATTATGTCTCTAGCTGAAATTGTACATATAATTTACAAGTAGAAAGCTGTAGAAATCAGTTGGTAGAGCACGTCTTTCTTGATTGTTTCCTATAAATGAATAGATTTGTTTATAGACTGTTTTTTTGTAATAATGAAGGATAGCAAAGATGGTCAAATACAATAGCATACTGCAGTTACATCATTAATTTACCCTCTCCAAATACATTATGACTTCTAATTTTACATATGTATTTCATAATAACACTGCTATCAGTTTTAATAATGCTTGGTAGATCTTTAGCTAATTAGATTTTTTNTTTTTTTTTTTTTTGCTATTTCCTGATTAGAAAAACCCTTTCTAAATAAAAGTTGCATTTGTAGGAATAATAAAAAAAAATGTGATTTATTCTGCTGGGGATTATGACAAAAAAATCTGTGCTTGTCTAAATTATTTGGTGTCTCTCTTCCCCTAGGTTTTAAGAAATTCTCTTTATTAAAATAGAATTTATTTTCACATCTTATAGCATTTAAAAAATAAATCTATTTGGGAGTTATTTCTAAATTAATTTAAATAGATTTTGTGCTAAAGAAATTTTTCCACACTGAAATGAGTTGCATCAAATGAAAATATTTTATAATGCTGCCCTCTCTAATTATAGTATTTTCCTCTAGAATTTTAGCTCAACAAGATCTCATGCTGGGCTTATAAGGGATTGCCTAAATTATAGTTATATTGTTTTCTCTTAGTAATGTTTAAAAAGTTTCTTTTGTGATTTTCTTTCATTGTTTGGAGCTAAATATTTAAAAAAATCATCAAAATGTATATATGTTTTTGCCTGTTAAAGCTGAAACCTTGATATTCACTTGACCAGTTACACAGTTTTGAGCCACTGGTTTCCAGTTGTTATATTTGATAAACAGACAAGAAACACAAAGCAAAATAAAAATTAGACTATATTTCCTTGACAGTAATGTTAAAATGCTTTATCTTATCATCAGAAATTCATTTGGGACTTAGTAATACATTAGATACTATGCTAAATATTGTGGAGTCAAAGATAAATATTCAGGTATGGTTCCTGCCCTGTTTCTAGCTGACACGGTGGGTTTTGAAATATATTAAAAAAAAATATTTTTAAAAAAGTTTTATTCCTGTCATATAAATGGAATTCACAACTTTAGTTATGAGGTAGTCATTTGAAATAATTGATGCACTTAATTGAAATCAGAGTTGCTATGTTAAAATCAACTCTTCAATCAACCGCCTCCCAGGTTCATGCCATTCTTCAAATATTTCTCAAAAATAATTTGCAAATTAGTTTTCCCATATTGACTGTGCCAAAATTAGGTTTTGTGCTTACCCTAGAGTAGGTACTCACCAAATTTAATCTTCCTTATAATTCTTAAACTTTTCTAGGTTTATATGATCATCACCATCACCATTGGAATTACAAAGTTGGTGATCATGGCTCTTGCCCTTATAAGATTTTATGTATTTTTAATTTTAAATGGATTGTGGGTTATACTTGAGATGAGGCTTCATGTAAATACATAATTTTAATTGATAGTGTGAAGTATAGGTCGAGTGACAATATGAATGAATGCAAGCATAAAACAAATTATGCATGAAAATATTAGAAAATTAGTTTTCTTGCCTTAGGCAATAGCTAGGATAAAATGAAAACTGTGTAAAATAAATCTGCACAAAGTGTTTTCTAGTGGAAAATTGAGGAGTATGGCATTGGCTTCACATAATCAGTAATGATTCTTGAGCTAGGTAGCAATGTGATAAAGATGTCAGTATAACAAGAACAATCTGGAACCAAAGTACTTAAAATTGGTGCAGCCTTTCCAGCAATTGATATGTGAAAATTTTGGTATTCGGCATGACTTTTGCTTCAGTAATTCCACTTCAAACAACTTATTTTTCAGAAACAATCAGCTCAAATTTTAAGCTATTAGATAACAGTCAGAGCATTGCTTCTATTGCTGAATTATTTAAATCACTGAATAACGGCAGATTTACTAAATGCATTATAGTAAGTCATCTAAGTAGTCTGACTTGTAGCCATTAAATAGCTGAGGGAGGGTGCTTAATGATATTGGAAAAAAATTGTGAATGAAAGGAGGGAATTACGAAGTATTGACTGTAGGGTTTACAGTTTCTATAAAATGTACGTATCCTAATCTGTTCATAGCACAGATGTTCATAGGAGAGTTTGGAAAGTTTCATACACACATGTTGAAAAAGTAGTTATTTGTGTTTATCTATATTTTATAGAGTTTTGGTTGGAATGTGCTTTATTTTAATGATAATTTAAAAAGCAGTCATCTTTAAAGGAAATATCAGGCAGGAGTATGTGGAATGCAGTCTAGTAAGGTGAAAACTGAGCTACATGCTGGAATAAAGTGAAGAACAGTACACTAAAAATTGTGGCTATGATAGAAAGTGGTGAGTCCTAGTGATCCACTAGTGTGTTACTAAGTTGAGGCACATGATGAATTTATGGAATACAGGGAATAGCTTTGTTGTTGTTCTTATTGTTGTTCTTGTTGTTTGTGTTGTTTTAGTTAAATTTTCTTGATGTATACAGTTTAAAGAAAAAATATATATTTCAACTAACAGGTAAATATTGACTTAAGCCCTATACATGGGGCAAAAATATTTCTTATCTGTATAAATTAACACATGGTTACTTGGGTTTTTAGAACATAATCCAAACAACCTACTTTCTTTTTTATCTTACTTGTGTACATTGGTGGTTCGGGAATACTTAAGGATGAGTAGAGACATATGACATATAACATAATAATATAAATTGAAATTAGAAAAGACTAACAAAAGTAAGGTAGGGCCTTATAATACCACTAAAAGTAAGGGTACTGCAAGAAAACAAAAACTCATACAGTTTACCCTTGAATAACGTGGTTGTGAGAGGCACCAAGCTCCTTACACACTCAAAAATTCTCATATAACTTTTGACTTCCCAAAGCCTTAACTACTAATAACCTCACTGCTCCCTGGAAGCCTTATCTATAATGAAAACAGTCAACTAACAATTATTTTGTGTGTCATACATATTATATACTGTATTATTGCAATGAAGAAAGCAAGAAAAGACATACATACAGCCCACAATCATGTGAAAAAAAGCTCAATATCACTGATCATTAGAGAAATGCAAATCAAAACCAAAATAAGATAATATATCACACCAGTCAGAATGACGATTACTTAAAAGTCAAAAAATAACAGATGCTGGTGAGAATGTGGAGTAAAAGGAATGTTTATACACTGTTGGTCAGAGTGTAAATTAGTTCAACCATTGTGGGAGACAGTGTGGCGATTCCTCAAAGACCTAAAGACAGAAATGTGATTCAACCCAGTAATTCCATTACTGAGTATATACCCAAAGGAATATAAATCACTCTGTTATATAGACATATGCACATGTATGCTCACTGCTGCACTATTCACAATAGCAAAGACATGAAATCCACCTAAATGCCCATCAATGATAGACTGCATAAAGAAAATGTAGCACATACATACATCACTCTGGAATACTATTCAGCCATAAAGAAGAATAAGGTTATATTCTCTGTAGAGACGTGAGTGGTGCTGGAGGCCTTTATCCATAGCAAACTAACGCAGGAACAGAAAACCAAATATGGCATGTTCTCACTTATAAGTGGAAACTAAATGATGAAAAACAGATGGATTCATAGAGGTGAGAAATGCATACTAGGGCCTCTTACAGGGTAGAAGGTGGGAAGAGAGAGAGGACCAGGAAAAACTAACTAATGGATACTAGGCTTAATATTTGAATTATGAAATAATCTCTATAACAAACCCCCATGACACAAGTTTACCTATAAAACAAACTTGCCCACCCTGCACATGTACCCTTGAAATTAAAATAAAAATTAAAAGAAGAATATCATAAGGAAGAGAGAATATTTACTTACCAGTATCATAATTTTATGTCATCTCTTTACAAGATAAACCATCTGCCTAAAATGGGGGCAACCACAGCTGCAGACCTGAATCTGTGGTACATATCAAGCCATTCAGTTTTTTCTTTGAATGTCAACACTTTTCTCCGATTTTTAGGAACGTTACCAGCATCATTACCTGCATGTTACAGGGCTCTTATGTGTTATTTAAGCTTTACGGTATTGCGCTAACAATGGAAAATACTTGAGAACTGCAAGAGAGGACATCTTACTGCAATAGCAATTTACTAGAATAGCTGACCGCTCACGTGGATATGATTAGCATAACAGCATATTAGTGGATACTCCCAATGCCTGACTGAGCTCACTTCAATAGCAACAGAAGATGGCTATGAAATTAGTAGACAGTGTGTATTACTGTTCATTTTATTGTTTACATTCTCTCTATTGCAAAGGGCACCATGTATGCTCTGTGTTTGTGTAAGTTTTGATAAATGGTATTTTTTTTTTTTTTTGAGATGGAGTCTTGCTCAGTCACCCAGGCTGGAGTGCGGTGGTGCGATCTCGGCTCACTGCAAGCTCCGCCTCCCGGGTTCCCGCCATTCTCCTGCCTCAGCCTCCCCAGTAGCTGGGACTACAGGCGCCCGCCACTACGTCTGGCTAATTTTTTTGTATTTTTAGTAGAGACGGGATTTCACCGTATAAGCCAGGATGATCTCGATCTCCTGACCTCGTGATCCGCCGTCTCGGCCTCCCAAAGTGCTGGGATAAATGGTAATTTTTTATAATAAATTTGTGTATATTTTATGGTAGTAAATGATAAAATATACTAGTATACATGTGTGTTTTATACATTCATGATATACCTAACATTGTCTTAATTTTTTAACTATTTCTAGGCCTTAGAGTTTGTCTTAGTTTTGTGAAATTATTGAAAATCTCCAAAAGATTTTCTAACATATTTATTGAAAAATATCCACATATAAGTCGACTCACACAGTTCAAACCTGTGCTGGTCAAGTCAACTGTATACGTGTGATGATTAGAATACAAATTTTGTCTTTACAATCCCATGAGTTCTATTAGTAAAGAGGAAATCGATGATGATCGCAAAGTATCTAATACCTATAATATCAAAAGTGTTGCTATTCTAGAGAGACAATATTAGGCTTTATTTTACTTATGAGTAATCATATAAATCAAATTATGTAATATAATTAGCATTATCCTCAACAATATTTCATATAATATCACAAGGATTTGCAAGTCTGTTTTTGACAGCACCACTTGAGAGGAACATATGCCTGCAGACTGGTTCAGTTCAGTAGCTGGAGGTCCTTGTATGTGCATTGAAGGAGTTGTGGTGACAGAAAAAATAAAAGAAAGATTATTAAAAGATCTAGATATAAATTTCCTGCTTTAAAGGATTAAATTGTTAATTTTAGAGAATGGAGTGGAATAACTTTCCCCATATATTATTTCTTAAATTATAACTATTTTGCATTGCTCATTAAAAAATGAACCAAAATACTTTTTTGCTAATGAATAAAACATAAAAAATTTAGCATGCTGCCTAAAATAGAGTGAGAGGAATCTATTACAAAATAACTAATTTATTTCTCACCTCCCCCTGTTAATGATAACTTGACCATTTCAATTCCCTGCTTCATGATTTTTGTCATTCATTATTGAGTTAGAGATTTTGTGTTCGGGCAATTAATCCTTAATATGGAAGAAAAATTGTCTAAATATTTCAAAAAATATTATCTATTTTAGAGATGATAAGATGGAAATAATACATATAAGAGCTTAAATAATTATTTATATAAAATTCAGTCCTACACTTAAAAATTTTATGAGTATATGTATTTAAATAATTAGATGTGTATGTATTATTGTTTATTTTAGTTTATACTCTTGCCCAGATATGAACATTAATATTTGAATGACTGTCCTCTAGATTACATAGATGACAATCTGAAGCCGATTATTTTAGTTTCAAGAAGCAACATGTTTAACAGGAAAGGGTTTTGAGTTTGATTCTCATATGCTTTAGTTTCATTACACATTACACCATTTGTCATGGCCATATGCCTTATGAATGAACTCCTTATTTCTGAGAGACATCAATAGAGGGAGGAGATAAATTAATGTAGACAAATAGCCCAATTATTCAAAGATGATGCCATTTTCTAAAGGTTATTAGTAAGTAAATGAGGAAAAAATATCCAAGGATGTCTAAAATAAAGTGTTGCAGAATATGAAAAATGCAAATACTGAGGGAAGTTGGAATAGCATAACATTAAAATGTTTACATACTTTCTGGATACTGCATTAGCCTTCCAAAGTGGTTTCTGTCCTTGCTAGCTAAGGAAGTGATAGCCCACAGTTTATGGAAAATGTATCCTCCTTTTCTCTGGTATGGATTTGTTCTTAGGAACAAGTTATTCAATTTTGTATTATGTTTCCCAGCACTCTTGTTTCTTTCTAGGTTCTCTGGTGGAAAATGAGCTCTGAGTTGAGCCACAAATGGAAAAAGCTGTGATCCTAAATCACTATATCAAGAAAAAACATCTTTTTTTTATTGTTATCCAAACCATTTATTACCTTTATTACTTATTTATTGCCTTTATGCTTTTCAGATGGGATAAACTTTCCCCCCAGGAGACGTTAATAATGTTTTTGGTTTTCACTTTTTGTTTTCTCCCTTTCATAGGGAAGGGAATTCTAGTATCTACTGGGTTGATCCAGGGTTTCTGTTAACATGCTGTAGTACTCAGGACATGTTCCCATCACATCAAATAATTATTTGGCTCTAAATATCAGTAATGCTGACACTGAGAGACTCTGCTTTATAATTTAATTTTTAATTTGCATATATTCTATCTTTTCATAAGTGTCTAGGATGTATGAAAACAGGTTTTTCTTGTATCCTTAGTTCCTAGAACAGTGCCTGGCCTACAACAGAGGGTCATAAGCTAGTATCTATGAGTTTGTAGATAAATGAAAAAATGAGAAACTGTAAAAATCACATATAAATATTCCTAGATAATTTCACTTTTGCTCACAGACTGATAGTTTCAGTGGTATTGCAAATAAATCTAGACAAAATGTTACATGTAGAAAATCCCTCAAGAATATTTAAATACTATTACTTTTATACTTTTCAAAGGAAATAGCTTTAAAAATTATGATATTTATGAAAAAATGCAAATGAGCAAAAAAGCTATATTCATGACAAGACACCACAGCATAAGTTTTGTTTCGGATATTCCTGTGCTTCACTGAAGTTTTATCCCTTCTCTGAAGGCTTGTCCAAGTGACTTTTTCTCTTTCTTCTGTGACCTCTTCTAATACTTGACAACTGTGTCCTATGTTATTTGTTAGTAGTATTGAGATATTTCCATTTATAAAGAACAGCAGCAGTTTTGTTGTTGTTGTTGTATTTTAGCACAGATACACATTGTCAGACTAGTGACAGAAATTTTCAATTGAATACACTGAAGACAAAACATTATATCAACAACTTAGTAATATCAGGTCTCAGTTTAATTTTTCATAAACTCCATATACTTTAAATTTAGTCATCCCTTAGAATTATACTTTGGTTTGCAAACTTTATGTGAACATTCTATTTCAACTGCATTCAATATTTTTAATTCACAAGTAATTGATTTTCATATTCATTTGAAATAAAGCATCAGAGAAAATAGATGTATTGTCACGAAACCAAATAAGTGTATGAAAACATATTGAAAAGCTTGATTAAAATTAAAATAAAGGCTGGGCGCAGTGGCTCACACCTGTAATCCCAGCACTTTGGGATGCCAAGGCGGGCGGATCAGTAGGTCAGGAGATTGAGGCCATCCTGGCTAACACGGTGAAATCCCGTCTCTACTAAAAATACAAGAAGAAAATTAGCCAGGCGTGGTGGCGGGCGCCTGTAGTCCCAGCTACTCGGGAGGCTGAGGCAGGAGAATGGCGTGAACTCCAGAGGCCGTGCTTGCAGTGAGCCGAGATTGTGCCACTGCAATCCGGTCTGGGCCACAGAGTGAGAATCCATATCCAAAAAGTTAAAATAAAAACTTTGAAACATTAGTAACTGCTTTCACTGTGAAACATACAATTTAAATTCTATTGTTTGACTTTTATCTACGGGTCCATTTCTAAACTTGGTTTTGTTTTTCTTATGGTATTTTATGTATTACACTGTAGGTATTATTTTATATATTTGTTTACTTAACAATGAGTTATTATTTATTTTTATTTTATTTTATTTTTCAGAGACAGAGTCCCGCTCTTTTGCCCAGGCTGGAGTGCAGTGGCACAATCTCAGCTCACTGCAACCTCTGCCTCTTGGGTTCAAGCAATTCTCCTGCCTCAGCCTCTCAAGTAGCCAGGACAACAGGCACACACCACCACATGTGCTGATTTTTGTATTTTTAGTAGAGTGGGGTTTCACCATGTTGCCCAGGCTGGTCTTGAACTCCTGGGCTCCAGCATCTGACCACCTTGGCCTCCCAAAGTGCTGAGATTACAGGCATGAGCCACCACACCCAGCTGAGTTATTTTAAAATTGTTTTATCACATCCCTGTGATAAACTATTGGCAGAGGTGACAGGATTCAACAAAAGAAATGACACGAGCTCTCTGTGAACAGGAGCTTTGTTGAAAATAGAAAAGCAAACACATATGATAATATAGGACAGAATGTGAAATTTTGGGTAAGTACATATTCACTATGAAGCCTGCTCTTAAAAATAAATTCTTATCATTAATTAGCATTTTCTATTCACAGAAAGTTAACTGAATTAACTAGTGGTCTTTCTGAATGGTTTCATCCTAATTCCTATGGTTTATGTGTCTTAGAATTGCTCAACAAATACAGTTTAACTTTAATTTCTGGTCCTGGCTTAAGATCTGAATTGAAGTACACCTCTTTTAGACTTATACCTGTTGTCAATCCCAATTTTCATTGACTGATTCCTGTATCTGCTTTTGCATTGGAACTTTCAGGTCTTTTTTAGATTATATAATCTTAATAAAAAAATTTTAAAACAGAAAAAAAGTAATATTCTTGAGTCAAGCGAGAAAAGAATAGTTAAATATGTAAGAATGAATGTATAACTACTTGGGAATATTAAGTTATCAAACAAGTTTTTGAGAAATGTAATTACTACTGTAATTAAAATTTATATGAGAAAAACCAATATACAGCAGCTTAGCTCAATGAGAAGGAAATGTAAAAGAAAATGTGTGAAAGACAATTTATAGTCTTCAAATTAAAAGTCATTTAGCATTTTAAAATACCCCTTTAAAATTGTATGAAAAGCCTAGATGCACTATATATAAACATATATTTATATATATTAATTATAAACATAATATTTATATATATTATATATAAACATATATAAATATTTTTATATGTGTTTGTATATGTTTATATAGTATATCTAAAATATACAGTTATATATGTATGTATACACAATTGATGAAATTTAGAGTAATAGATAAAATAATGTAAATAGAAATATCAATAAAATTCAAAATTAGGTTATGTCTCATAGTCAGATAACTGCTCAATTGCGTATCAGGAGAGAAGCTGTAGCATGTCGAAGAGATAGAAAAAATTCTAAAAAATCATTTTTTCATTTATGTAACACCAAAAGGTCATAGAGGGAAATTTTGTTATCCCAATATTATGAAAGAATATACAGATACCAGAAAACTTCAATATGTTTTATTATTTTCTAGCTTTGCAGTTATTTCTATTTCTATTAGATATCCTCAGTGAATACTAACCAGAGAATTAGAAAGAAGAATGCATTAAATTTACTACTAATCCATACCTCAGTTCTGACCTGTTTTATTTAATTCAGTATTCTTAGTTCTTAAAATTTTGCAAATTACCTTAGGCATCATTTTCCAACTTTGACTTTTTTTTTTTTTTTTCATAATTT
>NW_016821802.1:322471-327128 GCF_001698545.2 Rhinopithecus bieti | reverse complement strand
TATATATTATATATAAACATATATAAATATTTTTATATGTGTTTGTATATGTTTATATAGTATATCTAAAATATACAGTTATATATGTATGTATACACAATTGATGAAATTTAGAGTAATAGATAAAATAATGTAAATAGAAATATCAATAAAATTCAAAATTAGGTTATGTCTCATAGTCAGATAACTGCTCAATTGCGTATCAGGAGAGAAGCTGTAGCATGTCGAAGAGATAGAAAAAATTCTAAAAAATCATTTTTTCATTTATGTAACACCAAAAGGTCATAGAGGGAAATTTTGTTATCCCAATATTATGAAAGAATATACAGATACCAGAAAACTTCAATATGTTTTATTATTTTCTAGCTTTGCAGTTATTTCTATTTCTATTAGATATCCTCAGTGAATACTAACCAGAGAATTAGAAAGAAGAATGCATTAAATTTACTACTAATCCATACCTCAGTTCTGACCTGTTTTATTTAATTCAGTATTCTTAGTTCTTAAAATTTTGCAAATTACCTTAGGCATCATTTTCCAACTTTGACTTTTTTTTTTTTTTTCATAATTTCAACTTTTATTTTACATTCAACATGTACACGAGGCCGGTTTGTTACATGGGTGTATTACGTGATACTGAGGTTCGGGGTATGACTGATCCCATCACCCAGGTAGTGAGCATAGTACCCAACAGTTTTTCAACCCTTGTCTCTCTCCCTTCCCTTCTAGTACTCCTCAGCATCCACTGTTGATATTTTCATGTCTGTGAATACCCAATACTTATCTCCTACATGTAGTATTTGGTTTTCTATTCCTGCATTGCTTTGCTTAAGATAATGGCCTCCAGCTGCATCCATGTTGCTGCAAAGGACATGATCTCATTGTTTTTTTAGGACTGTGCATCTCTGACCTTTCTAATACCACGTTTATTGGACTATTTTAATATCAATTAGGTTATTAAAATCTATGTTCCCAGAATCCCATTCTAGAAGAGAGTTGGTCAAAAGTGAAAGTATGCAAAATTTTGGAGGCAGCAGTAAAGAAGCAATCATTTTTCTCTAAAAGTTTTGTCGGTTAGAGAAAATGAAAGGCTGATAAAGATGGCCTAGTTGAAACTACTTTGCCTCTGCTCTTTCCTGCACTTCTACTTGCTCTTTTCTAAGTGCTCGTCCTGCTGATACAGCATTCACCATTAGCTCAAAGACCCATCTATTTGCAAATTCAGGAAAGCAGTAGTCACAAAGAATGAACATTCTACCACATACTTTAATACCATGCTACTGTCGGAATTCTTTTACAGCAGGTAGAGAATACAGCTTCTAGTGTCCCTGAAAACCCCAATTTTATCACCCATACCAGGGCTAGTTACTGACCTCTGTCTAATCTTTCTAACCCCTTTCCAGACCTTTACCTTTTAGCTCTTCCATAATTTTGTAATGTATAAATCTGTATTCCATAATATCTGTGGTGATCCATGCTTTGATAATTGAACTCTGACTGACCCAGTAATTAAATATAAAATTCTGTTAAGTTCTATTGTTTACAGCTTCTTATATTATGAGAATTACTTTTTGCCTTCTTTATTGTCTTAATTTAGTTGTTCTACTAAAATAACTTTCTCTATTTGGCCTAAACCGAGTTGGGAAAAGTAAAACCATCAAGCATGTCTCGGATTTCCCAATCAGGCTACTTATTAGGACATCTGGGGAACTTCCTAAAAAGTATAGATACTTGGACTCCATTCCAGAACCTTAAAATTGGAATCTTTTCATGTAGATTACAGTATATATTTTGAAAATTTAGCAGTAAATCTAAAAGATCAGCCATGTTTACAAACCAGGATGGTATGGATTGATGAACTGATGTTCCATGATAGTAATATGGATTTGAATCCTAGTTTGTCTAATATGCAACTTGAGATTGTTTCCTAATCTTTCTAAATTTTAGTTTTCTCATGCTAGAATAGAAAGAATAACAATATCTATTACAGTAGTAATGGAGCAGATTACAAAGTAACAGTTGCTTTGCCTACCAGAGTAGTGTTACAGTTAACTAAAGACTATTAAAAACCCAATAACAATTATCAGCCATACTGCTATAATAGTGTCAGTATGAAACAACATGTGAGCAGTTAGCTCTACAACTTGAATACCTCCAATTTATCCCACTGTTGCCACTGACTAAAAAAAAAAGAAAAAAAGAAAAAAAAAACACAGAAAACAAAAAACAAATAAATGTTATATTTTTCATGTATCTTCCCACAAAAGTATTAGTTATTCTAGTAATCCCATGATACCCATGCTAGAAAATTTGAAACTGTCTTTAAATTCTTTCTCACTATTCTAATTATTTGTTTTCAGTGCCAGGGTATATCAGTGACAAAATGACAAACATACATGCTCATATGGAACTTACATTTTAGGAGGGAAAGAAGAAAAATAAAATACTTGAGAAAAATACAATATATTAGAAAGCGATCATTGCAAAGGGGTAAAATAAAACAAGAAGTATAGAAGAAATGCTGGCTTTGCGGAAACACAGATAAAAGAAAAAAATGGCTTCATATTGTATCTAGGCAACAGGATCATGAAAATATTAGAAGTTTTATAATTGTCATATGCAATGGAGTTCATATTACCAGTTTATGACATTATAGTGCTGTTTTTAAGAAAAATGTTATTAAAATACTAAAATTGAACTAAGCATAAATTTTAATATAAAATATTATTTTGCAAGAAATTCTGTATATAGTTATACAAATAAAACAATAACAGACACTAACGATGACAACTAAACTCATTGCTTCCTTCTTAAATTGTAAAACCAAGAACATTATTATATGTTCATACATATTACTTATTATATTGTTGCCAATCTGGTAAATAAAATGAAATGTGGTAATTTATGGAAGGAAAGAAGATAAAAAAATGACAATTACATTCATGCAGTCTGAAAATTCTGCTCCAGATTATGGATGTGATTATTTTTCAGCACTGAATTAGGATTCAAAAGTGTATTGTTAAAACAACTACATTTTAACACTCTATATCTGACTAACCACTTTCTATAAATGAAAAGACAGAGACAGTAAAACGAGTACTATTAAGCAAGAGTAAAACTTAACCACTGTTCCTAACATTATAAAAAGACATCAAACTAGGAATTGAAAGGGCTTTGTCTGATTTGATAATGGATGTCAACAACAACAACAAAAAATACAGAAAATGACATACTTAATGGTGATGTGCCAGACAGAACTTACATTTTATGATGGGAAATTAGATAAGAAGGCTTATTTATCACCTCTTCTATTCAGTGATGTACTTGAAGTTCCATTCATGTAAAGGAAAAAGATATTTTAGGAAGTGAAAAGAATAAATAAAACAATACTCTCCAATGGCATAACATCAAAAGCAGAACATCTAGAAATACAAATAAATTATTGGTATCGTTATGTTAGTAAATTTAGTAGGATTGCCAGGTATAAGGTCAACATATAAAAATGTGCATATTATGCACTCTAAAAATAAATAGAAATAAATTAGGAAAATACAACCATTTAAAATAACATCTAAAAGCATCATTTACATAGGAAAACTGTATTCAGAAAACATGAAGTATAACTAAGCAATGTTAATGGCCTTAATAAATGTAAAGATGCACCAAATTTATGGGTTGATCAGCTCAATATTATAAAGACGTCATTATTTCAAAAAAAAAAATTAAAAGAGTGTAATGTAATCCCAAACAAAACCTCATTGTTTGTGCATGGGTTTTTTATTTGCTTTTTTGTTTGTCTATTACCAAGCTCTTTTAATTTATTTGGGGATTTAAAGAATAGCTAAAACAATCTTGAAAATAAATAGTGGGGCAAGGGGAGTTTACTTTCTTAATTGTAAAGACTTATTATTGAACCATATTAAGTTACTGTGTTATGGGTACCAGAACTGAAGAGTAAATCAGTGGCAAAGAATAAAGAGCTTAAAAACAGACACCCATATATAAGACAATGGATTTTTGACAAAAGTAGCATAGTATTGAAGAAAGGTTAGTCATCTAATAAATTTCAGTAAATGTTATATGAAAAACAAATGGCATTTGACACTTACTCCACACCACACACAAATCAATTCCCAGTCCAATATATATGTAAATTTGGAAACTAAACCAATAAAGCTTATAGAAGGTGTTAGAGGAAATACAGTCATTTATTGGGGTAAGCAAACATTTCTTGAACAATACACAAACACATGCATATGTAAACACCTGTAAATCATGTATATGTAAACACCTGATAAATTAGACTACATTAAAATGAAATTCTTTTTATCAGAGCAGTGAAAAAAAAGTAATAGAAGGAAGGGAGAATAACTACAACTCACAGATAAAAGGTCCCATATCCATAAAATAAGAAGGTCTTTTATTAATCTATAGTTTTAAATACGGAAAAATTATCCATAAAAATACATAAGGGACATGTATTGATGTATTGTCATTTTACAAAAGACAATATCCAAATAACCCATACGTATGAAACGGTTCTAACTTTTTTTTTTTTTTTTTTTTGTGAGACGGAGTCTCGCTGTCTCCCAGGCTGGAGGGCAGTGGCGCGATCTCGGCTCACTGCAAGCTCCGCCTCCCGGGTTCACGCCATTCT
>NW_016821802.1:303613-322160 GCF_001698545.2 Rhinopithecus bieti | reverse complement strand
GCACTGGCGTGGCTTCTTATACCACACTTGCCCGGTTTTCATCCTATATCCCTTGCTGCATTTGATCAATCTCCTTTCTGCAGTAGTGCTTTAGTGACAGTCCTGTGATGGCTGACTACATTCATTTTTTTGTGAGACGGAGTCTCGCTGTCTCCCAGGCTGGAGGGCAGTGGCGCGATCTCGGCTCACTGCAAGCTCCGCCTCCCGGGTTCACGCCATTCTTCCACCTCAGCCTCCCAAGTAGCTGGGACTACAGGTAGTGCGCACCACCATGCCCGGCTAAACTTTTGTGTGTGTGTGTGGTTTTTTTTTTTTTTTTTTTTTTTTTTTTTTTTAGCAGAGACGGGCTTCCCGGTGTTAACTAGGATGGTCTAGATCTCCTGACGTCGTGATCTACCTGTCTTGGCTTCCTAAAGTGCTGGGATTACAGGCGTGAGCCACCGCGCCGGACCAGTTCTAAGCCTTTTTATCATTAATATTAAAGCTATATTTAATATTAAGAACCTAAAATAGCAATGCAATTCTCTCATCAGAATGGTAGCCATTAAAATGATAGGTAATACCTAGTCTTGATGAGTCTGTGAAGTTACTGAAACTTTCTAGTGTATGGGGGAACAAGTACTTCGGAATATAGATTGTCATTCTCCTAAATTTGAATAGAGTCTGGAAGACAGTAGGTGTTGAATGGATGGATGAAAGTCACATCACATTTCACAATTTAAGTGCCTAATGCAGTGGTTCCCAACCAACCTTATTGGCACCACCAGGTACCGGTTTCATGGCAGAACATTTTTCCATCGATGGGGCGATGAGGCAATCTTTTTTTTTTTTTTTTTTTTGCACTCCCAGACTGGAGTGCAGTGGTGTGATCTCCACTCACTACAAGCTCCACCTCCCGGGTTCAGGCCATTCTCCTGCCTCAGCCTCCCGAGTAGCTGGGACTACAGGCTCCCGCCACCACCCTTGGCTAATTTTTTGTATTTTTAGTAGAGACGGGTTTTCACTGTGTTAGCCAGGATGGTCTCGATCTCCTGACCTCGTGATCCGCCAGTCTCGGCCTCCCAAAGTGCTGGGATTACAGGCGTGAGCCATGGCGCCCGGCCAAGGCAATCGTTTTGAGATGAAACTATTTCACTTCAGATCATCAGCCATTAGATTCTCATAAGGAGCACACAACCTAGATTTTTGGTCTGTGCAGTTCGCAATAGGGTTTGCACTCCCCGGAGAATCTAAAGCGGCTGCTGATCTTACAGGAGGTGGAGCTCAGGCAGTAATGTTGGTTTTGCTGACCACTCAGCACTCATCTCCTGCTGTGTGTTCCATTTCCAAGGAGGGTTAGGGACACCTGCTCTACATCATTAGTCATCAGGAAAATCCAAGCAAATACCAATATAGAAATCACTAAGAAAGTGTTTTTTGTTGTTGTTGTCATTGTTTTGATACAGAGTCTTGCTTTGCCATGCAAGCCGGAGTGCAGTGGTATGATCTCTGCTCACTGCAACCTCCACCTCTCGGGTTCAAGTGATTCTCATATCTCAGCCTCCTGAGTAGCTGGAATCACAAGCATGTGCCACCATGCACCAATTTTATTTTTTAAATAAAACAATTATATAAAAATATAAATTTTTGTATTTTCAGTAGAGATGAGATTTCACCATGTTGGCCAGGCTGGTCTCGAACTTCTGACGTCAAGGGATCCACCTGCCTCAGCCTCCCAAAGTGCTGGGATTACAGGCATGAGCCACCAAGCCTGACCAGCAAGTGCGTTTATTTCCTGTAGACATAGTATCTAAACAACAACAACAAAACATAGCAAAACAAAAGAACCCCTAACGAATAGGGTGGGAGGAGAAGAGGAGTAATATAGATAACTTGTTTTACTTAAGAAATGTTATCTTGTTGGCCACAATAAATATTGCTTTTTTCCCACCATTTTTTAGTAGTATTAGTTTTGCTAATTTCAAAAAAGAAATGAGCAGAACTGTATATGATGTTGACAGTGGAAAATGAAATAAACTGCTTAGATTTCATGTTTTTAAATAATATAGAGGGAAGGAATGATAATTGTGGTAAGAAGCATTATACAGAAAGTGATTTGGAAAATTCCAGATTTATGTTAATAATGCTGTCTATGTACTCTCCTAGAGGAAAATGAAAATTAACTAAATGCTTTCATGCAGAGAGCAGTAAAAATGTTATTGGCTATTCTATCTTTTAACAATATTCATGGCTTTCTATCCAGACTTCACGAAGCAAGAGCTTCCTCAGTGTTTCTGTAAAGTCATTGGCAAATCACTCCCGGGAAGAGACAGGGAACATTGTTTATTAAAAACCAATTGCTTTTTGCAAAGTCTTGCATCTTTATCTTTGTTAATCTTCTCACCAATCTTGCAAGATAGATTTGTTACCTCCGTTTTGTAAATAGACAGGGTATATTCTTTGCCAAAGTTGAAATGGAAAATGAATGGCAGAGCCTGTAGGTTAACCCAAGCTTATATGATTCTATTTCAAAAGTTCTTTCTGCTCTGCCACACAGTCAGATAAATAACATGTAGAAATAAATGGTGTCAAGTATAGGAGAGGGAGAGCAGGAGGAACTTATAGATAATGTAACCTCCGAGGAATAATGGGATGGCCTTGAAGGAAAGGTTAATTTTAAACTTGATTTGGAAGGAAAAGATTATTAAAAATGGAGCATTAAAATATTCTCTAGGGCATTCACCCTTCTACATTATGCACTCAACTTGTGATGTAATTTTTATAGCATAATTGATAGGTATGTTCAAGTTAGGGAAAGTTACTCTTACAGAAAAATACATTGCTTAGCTCCTAATTGGACTTTGAGAACCTCAAGTTTATGGTTAAGATTTTTGTTAAAATTTAACCCCAAAAAAGTAGTTTAAAGGGAAATTTGAGGGAAAGTCACGGCAACCGCATCGATTTGTGTTTACACAGCCATATTCATTGTTAGACACCAGATAATTACATTCCTTATGTTTATAGATGTAGAGAGACATATTATCTCTCAAGCAAAATGTTTAATGTAATTCAATAATAAAAACGTTCAAATAAAATCAAATCTGGAATTAGAGAGAATTTATGAGAAAGGATTATTGTGATATTGAGAAAAGGACTCTTCTAATAGGGGAAAGGAGACTATTATAACAGGGAGGTGGACAAGAATCTCAAAGGCCAGGAACAAAAGGGATTTTCTATTATAGGAAGGGACAAACCAAGCTAGAAAGAATGGGATTTAGGAAGAGGACGGCATGACTCAGGGACAGTTCATCAGTGAATGTCATAGTTTTCTCTGTTTCTTTTGTTTCATAAAAGTTAACAGATGGAACAGATAGGTATACAATTTAAGGCTGATGCTCTTTATAGCTCACTTAAAAAAGAGGTAGTCACTGTTGAAGTTTTTCAAATGTTAAACTACAAACTTAAATATATTACCTCAAACATATGTTCACATTCCAAAGAAACCTATTGCATCCTATAGCTCATAAAATTAATTTAGCCAAAGCCAACTCTTTTGAATCATTTTGTGATGCTTATGCTGAGAAGAAATGCTTTTCTTTATTTTTTCTTTTTAAATAGTTGTATTACAATATTTACTGGGAATTGTAGATTCCACATGTAATACAAAACAATGTCTAATGAGCTCCTGAAATAATACCTTTTTCATTCAGATCTCTGAAGCAAGCTGCTATTTAAATATCATGTGATGTGTAATTCTGTAATTCTGAGACTGTGAAAAGGAAGCAAGTACAGAAAAATTTTGAATTTATAAGATAAATTAAGCTGTACGTGTTATTACAAATTGAAAAAGAAACTCACATCTTGAAATGTTAAAGTTCCAGGATCCAGTTCATCTAATTCCTATTTTAATATTCTTGCCAACACATTCTATTCCTGTGTGGAATCAAACTTAAAGCAAACTGCAACACGAAAGTGTGTTAAATGTCAATAGGTGATAGCTATCAAATAATTGTATTTATAATAACATTCTAACAAGTTAATATAAGGTAGATTGTTATTGCTTCTTGCCCTCCAAAGCAGTTATAACTTACTCTAAAAAGATCTGGAGAAATATGCAAAGAAAATGAAATAAAGAGAAGATACAATAGAAATGCATCTAATAATATGTATTTCTTCTCTCTATATTTATCTTATCTCTATATATTTGTGTGTATATACATATATGTGTACATATTTGTAAAGATATATATGAAATATATATATATGTAATGTGTATAATCACTCCTTATTTCACATTTGAAATAAGTTTTTGGTCCAAGTGTTGAGTTATATAAAATAAATGTCTAACATTTATGAAGAAAAAGTAATGCAACTGACCTTAGGGATTTGATGTTGCATTAACAGAGACTCCAGAATAACAAAATTTTCTACAGTGTGTCAAAGTGTAAGTAATTTTTTGTAAAATAAGCTTAATTTTCTTGTTGATTACTTTTATACAGAAGGACTAATCCAAAGTAATAACAACATGAATGATTTGTATGAAATCAAAAGGTGTCAAGAATACTCTTTTCTCCCAGAAGCAAATAATTAAAAATGAGGCTGGATTGTTGGGGAGTTGGCTGAGGCAAAAAGCAAAGGCTATGTGACTAAAAATAAGAAACCCATCCATAGGAATTGGAGGACTAAGATAAAGAATAGACTGGTCCAGTTATTGAATAGACTGGTCCAGTTCATTACCTAAAAATATGTCTTACCTTCTGGTTTTTTACTTTCTGCCAACATTTTAATGAACTACTCGTTCAATATTGTCAACAATATTTGTACAAGTACTCTCTAATTTTCTCTGTTAAACACAAAATTATAACAAAAACGTTATTTGCAATTATATCTATCATGCAATTCATTATTATTAACTTTAGTTGAATGTTACTTTTGATTTGCCTATCTAATGTATATAGTCACTAGGGATCAATTACATTACTTTGCTCTAAGACTGAAACGTAAAGTTGTGGAATTTATATGGAAGAGTAAATGATAATATTGTTGGGCATTGAGTTGTGAAAATCTAAATTTTAAATTAAAATGTATTTGTACTTAAACAACTTATATTTTACACAATAACTTATAATCTCCACACCAGATTTTAAAATCCTAGGGATAACTAATAAAATTGTAATTACAATCTGTTGAGCTACACCATTTCAGGGCAGTTACCATTGCTTTTTCTCCACTTTTAAGTTTATAATAATTTTATTAACAGATTTAAAAAATGAATCCTAGAGAGTCTGAAGCCAATAAAAAGCATATAATCAAAAGAAAAGTTAAAGATTAAATCAAAAATTTAATAAAAATTAGGCTCTTATTAATTATTTAATAAAAATTTAAAAAATGAAAATTACTTTTATTAATTAAACTTAAGTTCTACATTCGTTAATATAAATTTCTCCTATTCTAGAAGATCAACAAAAATAATTTCTCCCTATTCTAGAAGATCAACAAAAGTAGGTAGATTTTAGTAATAAAATTCTATCAAAACAGGTTTTTTCCAGTTTTTATTTAAAATTCAGTGGGTAAATGTGCAGGTTTGTAACCTCGGTATATTGCCTGATGCTGATGTATGAGATATGAATGATCCCATCACCCGGGTACTAAGCATAGTACCCAACAGTTAGCTTCTCAGCCCTTGCACCATTCCCTCTCTCCCACTTCTAGGAGCACCTAGTGCAGCAACATGGATGCAGCTGGAGACCATTATCCTAGGCAAATTAATGCAAGAACAGAAAACTAAATACAGCATGTTCTCATTTGTAAGTGGGAGCTAAATATTGAGTACTCATGGACATAAAAATGGCAACAAAGTAGGTTTTAATTTATCCTCATAATCACCAAAATATTACTTTCTCATTGTATGGATAAGTTTACAAGATTGAAATAACAGGGGCTTATTCAACTTTCCAATTTGTAAAGCATTAAGTGACAACCCTAGATAGAAGCTTATGACACCTAATTAAGCACTAATACCACAGTGTTAATTTAAAATTGGACTTGCCTTAGGCATGGCTCACCTGGATTCTCAAAGATTATTTTACAAAAAGAATATTTTGTAGATACATTATTTCTCATTCTTCAGCAAGCATTTAATATATGGAGATTTTAAAAAATTGATTAACTTAACAAATAATAACCAATTATGTGTAAAATACTTCATATTATTTTTAACATGTAACCAAAAGTAGTTCTAAAAGCAAGTAATAGTGTATCCAATATATCACAGAGCACTGAGGATCAGAGACACTAAGCAAAATATCCATTACCCTGAATTAAGAGTTATTAAATTTATTATTAGTAGTAGTAGTAGTAGTAAAGGTATGGGATATGATGACCAGGCTGGTCTTGAACTCCTGGGCTCAAGTAATTCTCCCATTTTGGCCTTCCAAAGTGCTGGAATTACAGGTGTGAGTCGCCACACTTGGCATATTGAGTACATGTTTAACCCATTTCTTCTACGTGTTAAAGCAAAATCTCTTATATCAGACTGTATTCTAGAAAAGTTTGCAGGCAGGAATACCAGTCAGGAAGTTGTGTGGTAGTCCAAGTGAGAGGGAATAGTATTCTGATCATGCACCTTCGTCATGGCTAATAAAGAGAATGAGTAATATTTAGGACATAAAAGCACAAAAACTTGTAAAACAGATGTGATGATTAAGAGGCAGACAGCAGTAAAGGATTTGCTAGAAGTGAAATTGAGTGGATAGTGGTGCTGACAAATTAGAAAAAGCATGAAACAAAATGTATAAGGAAAACATCAAACATCAGTTCAGGTTTTTTATTTTATTTATTTATTTTATTTATTTATTTATTTATTTATTTAATTTATTTAGAGACAGATTCTTACTTGTCGCCCAGGCTGGAGTGCAGTGGAGCAATCTCGGCTCACTGCTAGCTCCGCTCCCTGGGTTCACGCCATTCTCCGGCCTCAGCCTCCGGAATAGCTGGGACTACAGGTGCCCACCACCATGCCTGGCTATTTTTTTTCTGTTTTTAGTAGAGACCGGGTTCCACCGTGTTAGCCAGGATGGTGTTTATCTTCTGACCTTGTGATCCACCCACCTCGGCTTCCCAAAGTGCTGGGATTACAGACGTGAGCTGCCGCGCCTGGCCTTTTCTTAGTTTTTTTGAGACGGAGTCTCAAGTCTGTCGCCCAGGCTGGGGTGCAGTGGCGTGATCTCGGCCCACTGCAACCTTTGCCTCCCGGGTTCAAGCAGTTCTGCCTCAGCCTCCAGAGTAGCAGGGGTTATGGGCGCCTGCCACTGCGCCCGGCTAATTTTTGTAGAGGCAGGATTTCACCATCTTGGCCAGGATGGTCTTGAACTCCTGACCTCGTGATCCACCCGCCTTGGCCTACCAAAGTGCTCGGATTGCAGGTGTGAGCCACCATGCCCGGCCCATGAGTTCAGGATTTTACATATTACAAGTTTGGGGAGGTTTCCATGCCTCTGATTATCATGGAAGTGAATTGGAGGGATACACATACACACACACACACACACACACACACACACACACACACATAAAATATGTAAATATATAATATCAAAGCCAAATATACTAATATATATATTATATACTGTTATATATATATATATATAACAAATAGATAAATATTTGAGAAATCTTACCATATAGTTAGATTATGGCATAGATTCAATTGATATCTTCCAGGGAGATGGTAGAATGAAAAATTATTTGACTTTGGATGGAATTCTATACAAGAAAAACTTAAGCAGTGGGTCAAAATACAGTGCATGTAGTAGACAGAGAAATATTGGTCAGAAAAAAAAAAATGCAATGTATTAACAGCAGGGAGTGTAATGGGTCTGAAAAAGAAGAAGTGGTCCAAAGTCAAATGAAGCCAAAAATAGGCTTAAAATATCTTTGAGATTTCACTTTCACTCTTTTGGTAAATACATACTCTTCAGTATATATTCTACTAGTAGTACCCAATAGTAAACGTAACAGATATAAATTTTTGATAATGTAGATTCCAATCTAGTGGGGAAGAAAATCATAAAAGAAAAAAATTAAATTATAATGAGTAGTGATTAGAAAAGTAACAGTGGAAACCAAGAGTAACAGATGTTTTCTCATTGATATTTGAAAGTTAAGATAGGAACATCTGAGTAAATGGCATTTGAATTGAGATCTAAAAGGTGGCATCTTAAAAGTGATTCTAGGGAGTATATGTTCAAGGAGACATGAGTATCAAATTCAGACTCCAGTGAGTTGAAAAATTAATGTTACATGAAGAATTCAATTCAGTTCAAAGACCATTGAAAACAGAAAAAAGCAAAACTTGATAAAGGTGATTTGGAATATCAGTGGGGATTGATTTGACCTTACCATCATTGAGAAATTGAGATTAGATAAAAAATGTAAACAAAGTAAGGGACTTAGCTTAGGGGAAACATTTAAAGAATCCTCTAAAAAATGGAAATATCATCAGCCTAAGCTCTTAATAAGAAGCATGTGTTGGAAATACAGTACAGAAGGAGAAAAGTGAAAGGAGATAAGGTCAAAGAGCCAATGAGGTGAGAAGGAGTTTAGAAATAAGACGGGGCCTTATAAGTTATTGTTAGGACTTTGATTTTTACTTTGGGGGAATGAGTAACCTTTGCAGATTTTCAACATGAGTGGCACAATCTTATTTACATTTGAAGGATCATCTTGACGGCTATTTTGGGGATATACAGTAGACATGTAAAGGACAAGGGTAGAATAAGGAGACCTCTTAGGAAGTTATTACCTCTGGATAAGAGATGATAAAGCTTATTTCGCAAAAATAGCAGTAGAGACAGTTAAGAAATAATCGGATTCTGTTCATATATTCAAGGCAACACCAACAACATTTTCTGATGTAGACAATATAAAGGATTTAAGAAAGATAATTATTAAAAGTAATTCTAAAATTTTAGACTCATACAATGAGAAAGATATCATTCCCATTAAGTTAAACATAGATAGAGAAATTAGAATTCAGATGTAAACAGGTTGGACTTAAGATATCTGTTAAACAAAAACATTTAATATACAAAATTGGAGTTTTGGAGAGAAGTTTAGGTTGGAAAAATAAAGTTGGATGTGCTAAACAGAGAGTTGTCACTTAAAGGCATAAAACAAGATGAAATCATCTAGGGAGAATAAGTGGCTAAAAAAGAGATGAAAAAAAGAAAGGATGGAAATTTGAAGTATTCCCAAGCCTCAGAGACTGTCAATGTCGACTGAGAATAAGCAACCATTGATGTCACAGGAAAAACAACAGAAACTCAAACGAAAATATACTCCGGGAGAGAAGATTTCACTTTGCCAAATGCTGCTTATACATCTAGTGAGATAATGATCAAAAATTAAACTTTCAATTATGCCCCAAGGAAGTCACTAGTGATCTCTATGGGAGAAATTTTAGTGTAGTGATGGAAGAAAAATCTTGACTGAAGTGGATTTAAAAGAAAATGGAATAAAATTAACTGGAGACAGTGAGTTCAGAAAAAAATGTTTCAAGGTTATCAAATAACAGGACGATAACCATCAGAGGATGTTAAGTCATCAATATTTATGTTTATTTCTAAAGATGGTAGAAATGATAGTGCTATGTTGACACCAATGATCCAACAGGTATTAGAAAACTGAAGTTGTGCAAACAGAAAAGGAGAATTATTAGATGCATTTCTATGATAAAGGCAGAGGCAGTAATCTAGTGATCAAGTGGAGGGTCTGGCTTTTAAAAAGACCGTAAACACTTTATTTAGTTTACATAATCAAAATAGTTTAAATGGTATGAAAGCTGAGTAAAGTATGATGATGTATACGCCGGTAGGAAATAAAGTCAGTGAGTATATAGAAAAAAGATCAACAACCTACTGTCCATATGCCAAAACCATCCTACCACCAACTTTTGTAAATAAACTATTATTGGAACAAAGTCAAGACTGTCCATTTCCACATTGTCTATGGCTGCTGCTTTCATTATTACAACAGGAGACTTGAGTAGTTGGAATGGATACTGTATGGGCTTCAAAGCCAAAATTAGTTGCATTTTCTGGCGCTTTACTAAAAAAAAGATGACCTCTGAAATAGATGTTTCTTTTCAGAAGTTGGACTTCTAGTGGTTATAGAAATTTGATAATTAGTAGGAATGATACGAGATCAAGAGACGCTTTTACTTTTGTTTGATTGCATTTAGAGAAAAATGTACCAACTTTATGGGTTGAAAAGAAAAGGAAGTGAATAAAGAACTCTAGATGATACCAATAACATATAACAGATGGAAAAGAAAATTCTGTAAGAATCTAGAGATTGGGGTTTTAAGGGGAGATCGCAGAAGCACACAGACTTTATCAAAACGACAAATGAGAGGAAACCTATGCATCCCTCATTTGGGATACAGACATTCCCTCACGTCTCATAGGATCATTTTCATTTTAAATACCCAGCAGATTTTGTTATTGATTTATTTGTTGTTTTAAAGCTGAACATTGTGGTTTATTAGGAAAGTTTTAAGAAGTTGTGTTTATTTATCCCTTTGTGTACATACTTAAAATGATCTTCAGTTTTCAGCCTCATTTTAAAGGAAATTATTTTAATATGTTATAATCTTTAAATAGCTTCTTCTAAATTTTTATGTTCATGGGTACATGTGCATGTTTGTCACATAGGTAAACTGTGTGTTATGGGGGCTTGGTGTACAGATTATTTCATCATCCAGATAATAAGCATAGTACCTGATAGCTAGTTTTTTGACCCTGTCTTACCCCCACTCTTACCCACAGGTAGGCCCTAGTGTCTGCTTTTCCTCTTTCTGTGTTCACATGTGCTCAATGTTTAGTTCCACTTATAAGTGAAAACATGTGGTATTTGGTTTTCTGTTCCTATGCTAGATGGCTTAGAATAACTCCATCCATGTTGCTGGAAAGGACATGATCTTGTTAATTTTTATGGCTGTGTAGTATTCCAGGATATATGTTTACCACATTTTCTTCATCCTGTCTACTATTAATGGACATTTAGGTTGATGTGTTTGCTATTATGAATAGTGTTGTGATGAATACACACTTGCACGTGTCTTTATGGTAGAATAATTTACATTCCTTTGGGCATAAACCCAATAATAAGATTGGTGGGTCAAATGGTAATTCTGTTTTAAGTTCTTTAGGGAATCACCACACTGCTTTCCATGATGGCTGAAATAATTTCCATTCCCACCAGCAGTGTATGAGTGTTCTTGCCAGCATCTGTTATTTTTTGACTTCTTAGGAAGAGTCAATATGACTGGTGTGAAATGGTATCTCATTATGGTTTTTAATTGCATTCTTGTAATGATTAGTGATGCTGAGCATTTTTTTCATATGCTTGTTGGCCATATGTATATCTTCTTTTAAAAAATGTCTGTTTATGTCATATGCCAACTTTTTAATGACATAGTTGTTTTTTTGCTTGTGAGTTTGTTTCACTTCCATATATATTCTCGACATTGGACCTTTGTTGGATGCATAGTTTGAAAATACTTTCTCTGTCGGGTCAGGGGCTCATGCCTGTGATCCCAGCACTTTGGGAGGCTGAGGCGGGTGAATCACGAGGTCAGGAGATCGAGACCATCTTGGCTAACACAGTGAAACCCCGTCTCTACTAACAATACAAAAAAATTAACCAGGCGTGTTGGCGGACACCTATAGTCCCAGCTACTTGGGAGGTTGAGGCAGGAGAATGGCGTGAACGTGGGAGGCGGAGCTTGCAGTGAGCCGAGATCACGCCACTGCACTCCAGCCTGGGCAACAGAGTGAGACTCTGTCTCAAAAAAAAAAAAATAATAATAAATAAATAAATAAAAAGGAAAAGAAAATACTTTCTCCCATTCTGTATGTTGTTTTGTTGCACAGAAGCCCTTTAGTCACTGGCTTTCCATCAACTATGTGGACTCTCCTCTGACCTCTTATCTGTGTAGTGTTAGTAGTTTGACATTACTCTTCACCTTGCAGTTTATCATTTCCTTTATCTTAGACCCTGGCTGACATTACATTTGTACATGTACTAGCAGAGGATAAAGGTCACAGTATATAATCTATCAACTAAGGACATCTGATTAAATAATAATAATAATACCTGTGCAATAATCTGAGCAGAATGGAAAAATATTTAACTGAGGATGTGACACTGTTACACTAAAAAAACACAGGGTTTGGAGTATCAATAACAGAGCAACAGGCAGTGAGAGAAAAAGAACAGAGTGATTTATGCAAATAGAAGTTGCAAAAGCTTATTTGTCATATTCTTTTTTCTTCTTGGCAGTCACTTGCATACATTTAGTAATCCGTTTCTATCAAGTCTTCTTTTGTGACATTTCATTCTAATCCATGCTTTCCCAGTCTCCATCTGCTTTATTATGGAGTTCCCTAAGACCGAATGTTCTAAGCTTGATCTACTTTTTTCATTCCATTTCTAATCACAGCCGGTATATTAAACTCCAACAAAGGTGCCCAAATTATGTCACTTTACCAAAAGCTGAAAGATACTCAAAGTTCCTTTGAATACTATATGGCAATTGTACTTTATTTTGATTATAGGCTTCATATTTAAGTTTGAACGCTGTTACTAACCACCTTAGAAAAGATTGCTTAATTATTTCATTGTCTAGATTGTATATTTTTAGAGAAAATTTTAGGGTTATCTTACAAGTGTACATTAATTTTGGTATAAGAACATTTTTGCCATATGCATTTTCTTTGACTCCGAGTAGGGTGGGTTTTGGTTTGTGGTTTTTATTATGATTATATTTAAGTATTAGCTTACTTTTCTATCATATTGCTGCAGATTTCTGATTCCTCTTAAAAAAATATTCATTCATTATTATATGTCTTACATTCCTTATGGAAACAATAAGCTAAGGCAAGAGTGACTTCCCACTTTAGATTCCCTGTGTTCTATAGAATTCCCAGCACTGTTATTCTTCCAGTCAAAACCTCATTTATATTTTCTCTCTGGACCTCATATACTCTTGACAAAAAAGCATCTTTACTGAAAAGTTCCTAGAGCACAAATGATGTTTGAGTAACAATAGCAATATATATACAGACATTTGAAACTTTTGATTATATTTAATAAATAAATGTTTTACCTGGACCCCTATAAATTGATTGTTAATTAAATTTCATTTTAAAATGCCACCGTTTTTATTGAATTGGATGTCTTCTTAATTACATGGTCTCTATTATCTAACACATGAGAATCTAAAGTTATTTTATGTAAATAAGAACCTATCACAACTCATGTAATTATCATTTTAAAAATTATCGTTTTTATGTTACTGCCTCCTGTGTGTATTATTATAATTATTTTGCTTTTTTTTATGGGGGAGAGAGGGTCTTGCTCTGTTACCAGGCTGGAGTGCAGTGGCCTGATCTCGGCTCACTGCAATATCTGCATCCCGAGTTCTAGTAATTCTCTTGCCTCAGCCTCCTGAGCAGCTGGGATTACAGGTGTGTGCCACCACACTCGGCTAATTTTTCTATTTTTAGTAGAGATGGAGTTTCACAATATTTGCCAGGCTGGTCTTGAACTCCTGACCTAAAGTGATTAGCCTGCCTTGGCCTCCCACAGTGCTGGGATTACAAGTGTGAGCCACTGCGCTTGGCTGTGTATTATTACCATAAAAGATAACAAAGAAGTTTTTGAAGTTCACTGATATTTGAGTGTAAAATTGTGACTGACAGTAGAATGTCTTCATTTTTATTTGTTATATGTTTAAGTGAATGGGAACATCAGTTCTCTATGACTCAATGAAACAAAATTGGTAAAAATATATAAATCGACACATATTCAAATTCAAAATTATTGCATCCCCTAATCCTTTGAATGTGAACTCACAAATATCTTATGAATAGGCTTATAGTAATTTATACTTGGAATTTACAGCTCCTCCACTTCAACATTTTTCTTTATCAAATGAGTACTTAAATTCAGAAATATTACATAATTTTCTAAGGTCACATGGCTGAAAGAGTCAGAAGTTCTGATTCTTAGTCCATCAGAAGACATTATTTTTTATCCTTAAAAGTATGAGGGAGACTGGGAGTGGTGATTTATGCCTATAATCCCAGCACATTGGGAATATGAGGTGCTTGGATAGCTTAAGCCCAGGAGTTGGAGACCAGCCTGGGCAACATGGCAAAACTCCCATCTCTACAAAAACGAATAAACAAACAAAACAAAAAGAACACAACAAAAATTAGCCAGCCATGGTGGCATGTGGCATGTGCCTGAGGTCCCAGCTACTTGGGAGGCATAGGTTGGAGGATTGCTTGAGTTCAAGAGATTGAGGCTGCAGTGAGTCATGATTGTGCTACTACACCCCAGCCTGGGCAACAGAGCAAGACCCTGTCTCAAAAAAACCATGAATGAATTACTGTTTCTTAATTTATTTCAAATATAATAACCAATACATAAATAGACTAATAACCCAAAAGCTTTTTTATTTTTCAAAGAGCTTTAAAAGTGTTATAAATAAATTTGGAAAAAAACAATAAAAATATCCTGATATTGTGGATAGCATCATTTCTTATTAAATTATCCATAGTTGATGTGATATTGACTATGAATCAACAATTATTGTTGTGGGTCATTGAATAATAAGAGCCAGTTGTATTTATTAATTCAGGTTATAATTTTAAGGATAGACAGTTTCATAGAAAAAAAAAGTTTTAATTAAGCAGATGTTTTCTAAGGCTTTTTGCTATGCATGAAGAACAAAGTGTTTTGATGATTTGCGAGAATTCTCAGGATAAAGATTCTCAGGAACATATCCATATGGGTGCATAAGTACTGCCATTAGTCAATGCAATTCTTTATTCTGTTTCATAATACAAATTATTTGTTAGTTGTAATTTTCATTAGTTAACAAAAAAATGTAAATCATCAGAAATTGAATGGGTATGCTGATTGTTGTGTCTTCTTTTATTCTTGCCATTTAAGTATGATCCTCCTTTCATCAGTGTTATAAAGCTGTTGTTTATTTTATTTTTATTTTATTATGTTTTCCTTAACACCAACCACACCAATTTAAACCTGTTTCAAACTAGAAATAAATTTATTTAAAAATTACATCTAGTAAGTTGAGTTATGATTTAACCTCCAGTTTTCTCTACACATATAAGAGTCATTGTGTCTTACTATGTGTACTGCCCGGGAAGATTAATACAGTGACTTGGACACGTTGGGTACTCAATAAATATCCATTGAATTGCTCAGACAGCAACAGGAACATGAGCTGCACTTCAGCAATAACATATTAACTATCCTAGTTGATGGTTCCTGAGGTGTGAATACAGAAGTTGTACTCCTTCATAGAGGCTATAAATTTAATTCTGCAATTAAGGAGAGTTTACTTCAACAGCTTCTTCATTATTTTAAATTATGCTGGCGTAAGTAGCTCAACTTCTCAGGCTTAGCCAAAAGCCCTAAAATGTATTATGAAAGAGTTTCTAGAGTAATCTAAGGCTATATCCAATTATAAATATATCTGGAGATTTATGAGGAAGAATTTAAATCTGTACATTAGAACATACTTAAATAAGAGTAAATCATTGAACACTGGTTTAATTTTTCTTCATAAACATTTTAGAATTAAAATGTAATACAGAAAAATTCATAATCATAAATGTATATGTTGATGAATTACTAAAAAATGAACACAATAATCATGAATCATCACCCACACCTGGAAATCAGCATTTCCAATATCTTATAAGCCACTCTGTTGCCTTTTCCCAATCACTGTCTTCTCCTCCTCAGAATCTTTATCCTGATTTAAAAATATCTACATTAGTTGTATCTCTTTTCGAACCTGTATAAATTCAATCTTTTCTGTCTAGCTTCTTTCTTTCAATGTTATGTTTATGAGATTGATTATGCCATTACATTATAGCTGTATTTCATTCATTTTCATTCTGTACATTATTTCATGTGCCAGAAGTTAATTTTAATCATGCTGTTGTCAGATATTTGGGTTGTTTATGTGTTTGAGGACATTGGCAATACAAGTGCCCCTCTATGTGTAATGGGGTTATATCTTAATAAACCTATCGTAATACATTTTTGACTTCTGATATTTTCACCTAACAATGGGTTTATATAGATGTCTGAGGAGGTATCAAATGCCTATCTCTTTTGCACTATTATGAAGTCAATTATAAGTCAATGACTGTTGTAATGCTGCTATAAGCATTCTTGAAAGTGTTATTTGGCAGATATCTACACATTCTTATTGGGTTTATACCTAGGAGTATAATTTCTGGAACATATACTATGCATAGGGTCAACTTTAATATCCACTGCCCATGAATTCTCCCAAGCAGTGGTTTCAACTATCACTCCCACTAGAATTGTATAAAACTTCTAATTGCTCCACATCCTCAGCAGCACATGGTATTATCACTTTTTAAACCGGAGTCATTTGTGTGGTCTGCATAAGGGTATGTTATTATACAAGCAGTGGTGTTTTTATCAGAATAGTCAGCACATTTCTACCTCTCTTCAGGTGCAAGAGAAGCTCTGTTCATGTAGTTTAATCCATTCTTATAGTGTATGGATTAGAGACCATTTCTTATTTTTAAGAGCATACTAAAACACTTGCTAAGAAAATTTGGAGAGTGTGTAGAACAAGGTATCAGAATTAATATTTCAAAAGCATTTCCCACTTAAAAGAAGTAAAGAATACCTATCAGTGTCAGTGAGTTTTTTTTTTTGTTTGTTTGTTTTTCTTTTTTCCACGGAGTCTCACTCACTCTGTCACCCAGGCTGGAGTGCTGTGGCATGATCTCAGCTCACTGCAACCTCCACCTCTTGACCTCAAGAGATTCTCCTGCCTCAGGCTGCTGAGTAGCTGGGAATACAAAGCACATGCCGCCACACCAGCCTAAGTTTTTGTATTTTTAGTAGAGATGGGATTTCACCATATTGGCCAGGCTGGCCTCAAACTCCTGACCTCAGGTGATCCACCCACCTTGGCCTCCCAAAGTGCTGGGATTACAGGTGTGAGCCACCACACCCGGCCATATCCTTAAGTCTACTTTGAAGACTTGAATGGTAATGGTCCAGCAAGGCAAAACTAACACCAGGGATTGACTGGAAAGAAACAATCAAAGTTACCGAAATTCATGCAAATTAGAGCCAAAAAAAAAAAAAAAAAAAAAGGAGAGAGAGAGAGAGAATCCATCTAAGGATTAAAGACATGATCAGAAAAAAGTATGTGTAAGTAAATAAGGGTTTATTTGAGAAATAAGGCAGAAAGGACTAAGAATACTGAGAAACTAAAGACTTAGAACCCAAGACAGGACTGTGGTATCCAAGAGTCAGAGTAATAAAATATATATATTTTTTTAATTTGACCCTTAACTACCATTAAAATGGTTTCATCTTTAAGTATGAGGGTGAAAATTTTAACAAGTATCTTCATCTTACTAAAGTTGAGGGAGCTAAGGAATGAGTTTGGCAAACTTTGACAATAGCTATTTTAAGTCACTAAGCAAAATGGAAAGAATAGCCATGTCATGGTGACATACTTATTTAGAAATAAGCAGTGATTTCATCATCAAGGCTAGAATTCCACTGCTTTTACAATTTTATAGAATCCTAATTTTCCAGCCAAGCTCATTACTATTCTCTATCAAATGAATGAGATAATTAGAAGGTTTAACTTTGCAGAAAGCCAAAGTCTCAGCAAAGCTCCATTTTAAGTATATTGACGTGCCCTTGGAAGTTTTCTAGTAACATAGAAATGCTGTCTCATTCACAGGAATTATAGCAGTGAATGATTTTTAATAGGCAATAACAAAGTAAACAGTAGCAGGTAAGAAAGTGTTTTATTCCACATTCACTAACATGTCCACTGGAGTAAATTAGAAATTCTTTTATAGCAAGATTTCTGCTTCAGAATATAGAACAAAACTGAATGCTTATGTTTCAAAAGATTTCTACAGCTTCTCCCCTGTCAGTTCTTAAAAACCCCTTTCAGAAACTGAAGAATTTAAAAGTCTAGTAGATTTACATCTATATTTTATTTTAATCTTTTGAATTTTATGTCTGCACAAAGAAAATGACAAAACCAGAGCATTTTATGCTCTGGATATAAAAGCCTATCCTTATGTCTAAAGAAAAAAATTTCATTTATGGCCAGCAATCACATTTATGCAATAGTTTAAAATATTAAAATGATAACATAGATTAAAAATATATTTCCTTAAAGTTTTATAGTATCCTATAGTCATATTATAGCAAAACTTATATTTCATCTTTATATCTTATATTTAGAGCATCAATGATTTGAAAATTTTGCAGTTATCTATATAATTTCTATTTTAAGTAATAACATTATGTATAAATACACATGTATGTGTTTATGTATATATTTCACATATATCTTTTTAAAAATGATAAAAAGTGAGGCCGGGCGCGGTGGCTCAAGCCTGTAATCCCAGCACTTTGGGAGGCCGAGACGGGCGGATCACGAGGTCAGGAGATC
>NW_016821802.1:301324-303370 GCF_001698545.2 Rhinopithecus bieti | reverse complement strand
AAAATACAAAAAAAAAAAAAATAAAAAAAAAATAAAATAAAATAAAATGATAAAAGTGATGGCTAATTTAGGTATTGCAAATAGTTGTTTTGTATTTCCCCCATACATAGGTATATTTTGTTTACACCATGACAGAAAAACCAATATAGGTGTTTACTTTTCTTCTATGTAAAAGCCTGAGTGAATAGTTCAGAGCCAACGTGTTGCTCTACATTGTCAGGGGCTCAAGTTTTTTCGGTGTCATACCTCCCTTGTGTGCAGTCTCCATCCCCAGGTGGCCTGAAATGGCTTCTCTAGCTCCAGTTACTAAAATTCCTATTGATGTTGACAGGAACACAAAACAGGAGAAAGTATGCTCTTGCCTTTAAAGACACTTCCTAGAGTTTGCACTCACAGCTTCCATGGACATTTCTTTTGTCACAATTTAAACATATGATCATGTCCTGAAAAACAAGCTAGGAAATAGTCTTTATTTGGAGTGGCTGTATGTTCAGGTAAGTGTGCTACTACTATGAAAGAGACGATTATGAAGATTGTGGTTATTGAGAAATGTTTTGCAGTCTATGTTACAACCTACTTTAAATAGGAGTGAATCTCTCTCTCCCTCTACACACACACACACACACACACACACATAATATTGTACTAGAAGCATGCATGTATATAAATAAATAGAGGCTGGGTTAATCAGCTCACACTTGAAATCCCAACACTTTGGGAGGCTGAGGTGAGAAGACCACTTGAGATTTGAGACTAGCCTGGTCAACATAGCAAAGCCCTGTCTCTACAAAAATTTAGAAATTATCCAGATGTGCTGGAGCATGTGCATAGTTCCAACAAGTCTGGAGACTAAGGGAGGAAGATCCCTTTAGCCCAGGAGTTTGAGGTTGCAGTGAGCTATGATCACGTCACTATATTTCAGCCTGGGTGACTGAGACTCATTCTCTAATAAATAAATAAATAAATAAATAAATAAATAAACAAACAAACAAATAACTTAAAAATACAGTAATTAGATAGAAAGTCTTTTCAATATAAATAATTTATACTCACAATTTTGAAGTACTAAAAAGTATTGTTATACACATTAAATATTGTCAAGTTATAATATAACATAAAATCATAGGCTAAAGAGAAAAATAAATATTGTTCTATTGTTAAGTTATTGAAGTTACTAAATTAGAAGAATGATGCTTAAGTTGATTTTGTTATAAAACTTGCTTTTGTACATGCACTTGGGGCAAAAGCAACACTAGATTTTTTTTTACGCACTATTCTTTCAAGTCAATGTTTAGAAAATACAAGCCTAGTGACATTTAAATGGCACTCTGGAGTCTACAACTGTTTCAATGTCATTTTCAATGTTGAAATCAGCTTCAGATGATGATGTAACTTTTAAGAGTCATTTGGGTATTATAATGACAAAAAGACAATTAAGTAAAGCTGTATAAAATCCTCTAAACAAAACACGGAAGAGGAATGGAAGAAGAGGAGAGACTATTATTGTTTTTCAACATAAAATTTGCTATCAAAGCCAAACATAATTTTCTTGCAAAATTTGATCCAGAATTTACAGTTGTGTGAATTTAAGCACAAAGAGAGTTACCAGGATGCTCTTTATCGCACTGTTTCAATAGTAAAACATTTACAGCAATACAAATGATTACTAACAAGAAATTGGTTTAATAAATTATAGCACTCTTGAAAATGAATTCTTAATCATAAAAATAAAGCTGTTAATATACATTTGATGGTATAAAAATATATTTAGGCTATAATACTATGTGAGTTAAAAAATATAAAATACTATATGCAATACAACCTAAATTTTGCTATACATTTACAATATGTTTCATATATATCCTATGGATATGTTAATGTTTATACAACAAAGTATTAACATATCCATAAGTATATATATCAAATGTTAACAGTGATTATCTCTTATGGTAAAATTTTGAGAATCAACATATTCCATTCTTTCAACATTGAATGAGGATTTCCACATGAATGTGTATTATCCAAAATTGTTACAAAGATCACGTT
>NW_016821802.1:280882-295832 GCF_001698545.2 Rhinopithecus bieti | reverse complement strand
GTTTTGGGGTGGGAGTTACCCGCTTTTCCAGGTGTTGTGTGACTCAGTTCCCCTGGCTAGGAAAACGGATTCCCTTCCCCCTTGCGCTTCCAGGTGAGGCGATGCCTCGCCCTGCTTCAGCTCTCGCTGGTCAGGCTGCAGCAGCTGACCAGCACCGATTGTCCGGCACTCCCTAGTGAGATGACCCCAGTACCTCAGTTGAAAATGCAGAAATCACCGGTCTTCTGTGTCGCTCGCGCTGGGAGTTGGAGACTGGAGCTGTTCCTATTTGGCCATCTTGCTCCGCCCCCGAGTTGTTTTCAAAGATCACGTTATAAAGTAATACAAAAAGGTAGCTTGGTGAAGTAGGCACTACTTAATATATGTAATTAAGTAAAAGGGAAGTATATACCAATATACATGTATGAAGTCTTGTAGGTAAAAATAATGAAATATGCATTATAATGCAATCTAAAATATATACATCAAATATTATCAGTGGTTAATTTTGAGTGTAATGACTTTGTGTGATGTTTCTATTAAACGAAAAGCTGTATTTTGAAAACTGTAGTCAAATTGTTAAGCATTACTTTATGAACTTCAAGTTGTATGACCTCTACAGAGTTTCTGCTAAAATAAAAAGTAGACACTTTTCATGCCCTTTCTTGTTCTTAACATTTGCTCTCATATTTGATCACAGGGGCCTAAGAAGCTATTTGTATCCACAAAATTCTCTAACTGATGACAGAAAAAAGTCTATGTAACTTACATTCTATATACTTGAATTTAAGAATTTTATTAGACCATTCTTGCATTACTATAAAAAATACCTGAGACTGGGTAATATATAAGAAAAGAGGTTTAATTGGCTCATAGTTCTGCAGGCTGAAGAGGAAGTCTAGCACCAGCGTCTGTTTCTGGGGAGGTCTCAGGAGGCTTATAATTTCAGCAGAAGTTGAAAGAGGAGCAGGAATTTCCTCACATAACAGGAGTGAGAAAAAGAGAGAGATTGCATTGGTAAGTTCCACACACTTTTAAATAACCAGATCTCATGACAGTGCACTCTACGCTCTCCACCAGGCCCCATCACCAACATTGGGTATTACAATTTAATATGAGATTTGGGCATTTAGGCAGGGACAAATATCCAAACTATATCATTTTGCCCTGGGCCCTCCTAATCTCATGTCCTTTTCACATTGCAAAATACAGTCATGTCTTCCCAATAATTCCCTGAAGTTTTAATTTTTTTTTTTTTTTTTTTTTTTTTTTTTTTTTTTTGAGACAGAGTCTCGCTCTGTCGCCCACGCTGGAGTGCAGTGGCCGGATCTCAGCTCACTGCAAGCTCCACCCCCCCGGGTTTACGCCATTCTCCTGCCTCAGCCTTCTGAGTAGCTGGGACTACAGGCGCCCGCCACCACGCCCAGCTAGTTTTTTGTATTTTTTTAGTAGAGATGGGGTTTCACCATATTAGCCAGGATGGTCTCGATCTCCTGACCTCGTGATCTGCCCATCTCGGCCTCCCAAAGTGCTGGGATTACAGGCTTGAGCCACCGCGCCCGGCCAGTTTTAACTTGTTGCAGCATTAATTCAAAAGTCCAAAGTCCAAAGTCTTACCTGAGACAAGGCACACACCTTCCACCTGTGAGCCTGTAAGGTCAAAAACAAGTTATTTACTTACAAGATAAAATGAGGTGTAGGCATTGGGTAAACATTGCCACTCTGAAAGGGAGAAACTGGCTAAAATAAAGGGGCTACAGACCCTGTGCAAATTCAAAACCTAGCAGGGCAGCCATTAAATCTTAAAGCTCCAAAATAATCTCCTTTGACTCTAACCCCTACATCCCAAGACACTGCTGCAAGGGGTGAGTTGTCAAAGTAATAGTAAGTTCCACCTCTGTGGGTTTAGGGCTGTTCTCACAGGTTGTAATTGAATGCCTGCAGCTCTTCCAGGCACAGGTTGCAAGCTGCTGGTGGGTCTACCATTCTGGGGTCTAGAGGATGGTGGCACTTTTCTCACAGCTCCACTAGACAGTGCCCCATTGTGGACTCTGTGGGATCTCCAACCCCACATTTTCCCATGGTGCTGCCCTAAGAGATCCTCTTGGGTGGCATAAGTCTGGACTATAATTTGTTGGCAGTCATCCTCAATTGGTTCCCCATCCTCTGGGAGAAAAGTGGCAGTGTTGAGGGCCACACACATACGAATTTGAAACACTGCTCCCTCAAAGAGTAGCTCATGGTATCTAAGTAGGCAGTTGTCTGATAGCCAAAAACTCCTTTGGCACCCAGTATACCATTCACATTATGAGTAGTCCAGACAGTGAGACCCTTTCCTTGTATTATCTTGATAGCCTCTGACACTAAGATAAACAGTGAGGCCAGCCTTTTGCTACTACATCAGTTTCCTTACTTAGGTATGCCACTGGTTGTGGGGTTGTCCCACAGGTCTGAGTAAGGACTCCAAGAGCTATCCCTGCTCTCTCTGTGATGTACAAATAGACGTTTTGTCCTGGGCGAGGGCTTAAAGCTGGAGCTTGTACTAGGGCCTGCTTTAAGGTTTTGAAGGCTGTTTCTGTCTCTGGTTCCCATTCTACTAAATGAGTATTTGCTCTCTGGGTCTCCTTGATTAGTGTATAGAGGGGCCTGGCTATCTCACTGTATCCAGGGATCCATAGTCAGCAAAAGTCGGTGATTCCAAGGAACCCCCACAACTGTTTTAATGTCTTAGGGTGAGGATAAGCCAGTATAGGCTGTATTCGTTCCTTGCTGAGTGCCCTGGTCCCTCTGGCTAAGATTAGGCCTAGATATTTGACCTGCTGTAAGCAAAGCTGGGCCTTCAACCTAGACACCTTGTACCTTTGATTAGCTGGAAAGGTCAGGAGATCTAGAGTAGCCTGTTGGCACGAGGCTTCTGAACTGGTAGCCAAAAGTAAATCATCCACGTACTGAATGACCAGAGTGCCTGGACTTGAGAAGTGGCCTAGATCTTGGGCCAGTGCCTGACCAAACAGGTGAGGGCTGTCCATAAACCCTTGGAACAAGACCGTCCATGTAATTTGGGATGTGTGGTCTGTAGGATCCTCAAAGGCAAAGAGAAACTGGGAATCGGAGTGCAGAGGAATACAGAAGAAGGCATCCTTGAGGTCCAGAACAGTGAACCATTCTGCTTCCTCTGGTATTTGAGAGAGCAGGGCATAGGGGTTGGGTACAACTGGATTTAGAGGAATTACTGCCTCATTGATGCGTCTAAGATCTTGCACTAGTTTCCTCTGTTTGGTTTTTGACACCCTAGAATTGAGGTGTTGCAGGGACTGCTGCATTTCTTTACTAAGCCATGAGCTTTTAAATGTTTAACAATATCCTGTAATCCTTTATGAGCTTCAGGCCTTAAGGGATATTGCCTTTGGTAAGGAAAAGTGGTGAGATCTTTTTGCCTGGTTTGGACGGGGTGAGCATTTTTTTGTCTTTCCAAATTGTCCCTCCAATGCCCAGACTTCAGGGTTGATTCCCTCTTCAAGTAGGGGACAATAAATTGGTAACTTGTTCCCCATATTCATGTAGATAATAGCTCCAGCTTTGGCTAAAATATCCCTCACTAATAAGGGTGTGGGACTTTCAGGCATAACAAGAAAGGCATGTGAAAAGAGCAAAGTCTCCCAATTACAACTGAAGAGGTGGGAGAAATACCTGGTTACAGGCTGTCCCAGGATTCCTCAGATAGTAATGGACCTTGAGGACAGCCATCTGGGACAGGAGATTAACACTGAGAAGGGTGCACCAGTGTCCAGGAGGAAGTCAATTTCCTGGCCCTCAATGGTTAAGCGTACCTGGGGCTCAGTGAGGGTGATGTCATGAGCTGGTGCTTGCCCTGGGCACCCTCAGTCCTGTTGTTGGATCATCTGGTTGGGGGCTTCTGACCCAGAGAACCTTTGTCCTCTGGGGCATTGCATCTTCCAGTGATTGCCTCAGCATAGTGAACATGGACGAAGGGGAGGCTTGTTTCTCATTGGACAATCTTTTTTTAAGTGTCCTTGTAAACTACACTGATAACAAGCCCTACTAGGTGATTGGCCTGCTCTGTTTTCTGTCCTCTGAACCACCAAGGTTTGTTTGTCTGGGGGCCATGACTAAGGCTGTGGCCTTTCTCTGATCTCATTTTTCCTTTTGGGCCTGTTCCTCTTGGTCCTTATTATAGAGCACCGAGGTTGCCAGGCTTAATAATGCCTCCAAATTTTTGTTCAGGGCCCAGGGCTTGCTTTTGGAGTTTCTCCTGATATCTGCAGCTGATTGGGTAATAAACTTATCTTTTAGAATCAATTGACCCTCAAGTGATTTCAGGTGACAGGGGAGTATATTTTCTTAAGGCCTCCCATAGTTGTTTGAGGAAGGCAGAAGGATTTTCTTCCTTTCCCTGATTTATGGTGGACATCATTGAATAATTCATGGGCTTTTTCCTAATTCGCCTTAGTCCTTCTAGAACACAGGTCAACAGATGTTTACAACTCCAGTCTCCATTATCTGAGTCAAGGTCCCAGTGGGGATCCATACCGGGGACGGCTTACTGACCAGTAGGAAATTTGTGCCTTTCTTTGGCTGTCATTCTGTCATTTACTTGACTAAGATATCAAGTATCTCCAAACTCCTGGGCTGCAGCTAAGGCTGCATTCTTCTCATTAAAGGCCAGGGTTTGATCTAACAATAACATGACATCTCTCCAAGCGAGGTGGAAGGTTTGCCCTAGACCCTGTAGGACATCTATGTACCTATCAGGATCATCTGAAAACTTCCCCAGGTCTGCCTTGATCTGCTTTAAATCAGAGAGGGAGAAGGAGACATGTACCTGGGTTGGGCCAAATTCCCCTCCCCCTACAGCTTGAAGGGGACATAACCGATAGGGGTTTGTGGTCCAGGAGTTTGTGGTCCTTTGGAGATTTCTTTGCTTATTTCCTTCTGGGCAGGGGAGATTAGAGGAGGATTATCATTAATAGGAAGGGGAGCTATAGGGAGGCTAGCATATAAGGGTAAGCTGAGAGGTCCTCCTGTGGAATGTAAATTGCAAGCTTCGTATAGTTGTGTAGTCTCCTTCAATGAAAAGAAAGCTTGAACATAAGGTATTTCACTTCATTTGCCTTCCCTCTTACAGAAAAAGTCAAGCTGCAGGATAGCAATATAATTTGTACTTCCCTCAGGTGGCCATTTTTCCACATCAGAGAGAGAATATTGGGGCCAATCCATAGTGCAGAAAAAAAATGAGCTACCTCTTCAGAGTTTGCAGGTCAAATTGGTCCTAATGACTTAGGATGCATTTCAAGGATGAACCTGTTGATTGCTGAGTGTTTCCCATCTGAAAGACAAAACTGCCCACGGTTTTGGTTTGTTTTGTTTCTCCCCCTGCCCAAGAACCTGTAATGGTCCCTGGACCCTACTGTTTGGAACAGTTGTGCTCACCGATGCAGCAGCAGAAACAACCCCTTCCCAAGAACTGACGATAGTCCCTGAACCCTGCTGATCGGAATAGTTGCACTTACCGACACAGCAGCAGAAACACTAGTTTTCCTCCCAGACCACAAAGAGGACCAAGAAAGGTCGGATTTAGTGACCCTTACTGATTCATTCTCAAAAACCTGTTGGAGTCCTAATCATTCTCCTGTTAGTATTGGGACCGTACCCATGTCGTATAAAGATGTTATGCACCAAAAATGAAGTAGAGGGTCTTACTCTGAGGGAAGGAAGGGATCTCCAGTGTTGGAAAAGTTACACCTTTTGTCCTCACTTATATGAATAGGAAGAATACAATTTTGGGGCTCCCTGTATCCTAGCTTCAGGAATAGCTTTTGTTAGGCCTGCTAGTCTGAGAAGGGATCCTAAAATTACAGATAGTCCCCCCTACAATGGGGCTTTGGGCAAAAATTATGTCTTTCTGATTGGTGAGCCCAGGTGCCAAACAAAAGAAGATAACAGAGTCCTGGAGTTTATACCAGAAATAATTCTTCTAGGAGAAACTAGAAAAGCACCAGAGACAGGGAGTGGTTTTTAGAAGCGGGGCTAGCTTTGAAGAAGAGAGGCGAGAAGAAGTTTGTCTGGCAGGCATTAGGACTCAAGGGGAAGGGTCAGGATAGATAGGATAGATAGGCAAGTCTCGCTTGGGTGACATGCCTTTGAGAGTTCTGCTCATGTCATCAGGGTCAACCAACTCATTGTCAAGACCCCGGAGCTGAAGGGCTTTACTTTCTGTCGACTCTTCCTCGGTTCAGTCAAGAAATGCAGGAAAAGCAGAAGCTGGTTCCAGGCAAACCAACGCTTCCAACTTCAAAGCGTTGGGGGTTGTTAGAGAGCCCTTTCCCAGAAAGCCTGACACCCATGTCTTTAGTCTGGCAGCTGCGCTAGTTGCTTTTCACTGGCTGACAGGTGCCCCATATTTAGTCCCCAAATTCTAAGGAAAAATAGGACAGAATAGCAAGCGAAAGGGGTCCAATGGTACTCACTGCTTGGCAATAGGCGATAGTCTCACCACTTGGCAATAGGAGATGGTCTCACCACTTGGTGATAGTCTCACCGCTTGACAATAGGCAATAGTCCCTTTGTGGTCACCAAAATGTTTCCGGAATTGGTGGGTTCTTGGTCTCACTGACTTCAAGAATGAAGCCATGGACCCTCTCAGTGAGTGTTACAGTTCTTAAAGATGGTGTGTCCGGAGTTTGTTCCTTCGGATGTTCAGATGCGTCTGGAGTTTCTTCCCCCTGGTGGGTTCGTGGTCTTGCTGACTTGAGGAATGAAGCAGACCTCATGGTGAGTGTTACAATTCATAAAGGTGGCATGCCCGGAGTCATTTGTTCCTCCCGTCCAGAGTTGTTCATCTCTCCCAGTGGGTTCATGGTCTTGCTAGCTTCAGGAGTGAAGCTGCAGACCTTCGCGGTGAGTATTACAGCTCATAAAGGTGTCATGAACCCAAAGAGTGAGCGGCAGCAAGATTTATTGCAAACAGCAAAAGAACAAAGCTTCCACAGCATGGAAGGGGACCCAATTGGGTTCCCGCTGGTGCCTGGGCCAGACTGCTTCTATTCCCTTATCTGAACCCATCCATATCCTGCTGATTGGTCCATTTTACAGAGAGTTGATTGGTCCATTTTGATATAGTGCTGATTGGTGCTTTACAAACCTTTAGCTAGACACAGAGCGTTGATTGGTGCATTTATAATCCTTTAGCTGGACACAAAAGTTGGCCAAGTCCTCACCTGATTGGCTAGACATGGAGCACTGATTGGTGCATTTACAAACCTTTAGCTAGACACAGAGTGGTGATTGGTGCATTTATAATCCTTTAGCAAGACAGAAAAGTTCTCCAAGTCTCCACCCATCCCAGAAGCCCAGCCAGCTTCACCTCTCACTGGCACTCCCTGCAGGACTTTGTGGCACCTAGCCTGGGTGCTCTGGCAACCCAGAGGGATCTCGTCCCCTGATAAAGCCCAGCAGGGGCCAGCTGACTGTGCTGAGTTTGGGCCCACTGAGCCCATGCCCACTTGGAACCAGCACCGGCCTGCGAGCGCTGTGTGCAGCCCCGGATCCTACCCATGCCTCTTCTTCCACACCTCCCCACAAGCAGAGGGAGCCAGCTCCGGCCTTGGCCAGCCCCAGAGAGGGCCTCCACAGCACAGCAGCGGGCTGAAGGGCTCCTCGAGTGTGGCCAGAGCGGATGCCAAGGCTGAGGAGGTGCGAGAGCGAGCGAGGGTTGTTAGCATGTTGTCACCTCTCACTTACTCCCCTGACTACTCATCTTGCCCTGAGCTTTTTGCCTTTAAAATGTCTAACTCGCCAACTTTCCCTTCAAGGTTCAGTTGCGTTTTGCACTGAAGACTGTCTCTCGCAATCTGCAGATTGCTTATAGAAAATAAAGTTCTCCTTTTGACTCATTGATTAATAAAGGAAATCTTCTCAGACTTTTATTTGATGAAACCTTCCTCATATGTGCTGTCAATCTTCATCTGCTTGTATCTTCCCTGACACTAGACTCTCAGCCCCATGAGAGCAAACCCTATGTCTATTTTTACTATTATAATCAGTCTAGTCTGCTGCATCATAATAGAAGCTCAACAAATATTTTTGATGAACAAATGAATTTGTCTAGTTGATATCACTTTCTCAGATTTAATCCTAACACTGTAATTACAGAAAAGTAACATTATGATTAGTTTATCTTAAATCCTATGCCTGCTTATTTGGTCAAGTACATTGGATCTGTTACCAAAAGAAGAGTAAAGGCATTTACCAGTGAAAACTACTATACTTCCATTTTGTATCCTGTCTTCTAACTTGCCAGCATTAAGACAACTCTCTTAGGGTAATATAAGGCCAACAGAACTAAAAAAGTAAAAGCTAAAGTTGGTTCACCAGTAATTATAGGCTAGAAATTACAGCAGCTTTATTTGAGTTTTGTGGAAAATTATTAGAGATTCTTCTGGGAGGGAGATACAGGTAGGAAGAGTACTTGGTAGTTTTTATATACTATTCATTTGAATATTCAAAACTATACTGTCTGTGGAAACTGAGCTTTGGAGTTTCAGTGTTGACTATCCCAGGCAGAACATGAAATTATAGGCAGAAAGAAAGATATGTCTTCTAGTCTTTGGAGAGTGCAATTCATTTTAAATCCAAGCACTAGTATTCTAAAAACTATTAATAAGACAAAGAAAGGACCACACTCCTATGAGAGTACCGATAAAACAGAAAAATCATTCAGTAAAGTTCCTAATTAAAAGCTGTAGCATTTCAGGTAGGCTATAAATCACACACACACACACACACACACACACACACACCCCTACATACACACATGTTTTTTTTCAAATTTCTAAATAAATTTGTAATGGTTACTGTTGTGTGTCATCTTGCCTGGGCCATGGGACATCCCTATGTTGGGTTAGACAATATTCTGGGTGTGTCTGTCAAGGAGTTCCTGGAGATTCACATTTGAATTTGTAGACTGAGGGAGCAGGTTGCCTTCCCCAATGTGTGTGGGTCTCATTCAATCTGTTGAAGACCTGAATAAAATAAAAAGGCTTAGCAAGAGAGAATATGCTGTGTCTGCTTGATTCTCTTTAAGCTGGGACATAATCTTCTCCTCCTTTTGGACTCAAACTGGAACTTAAGCTATGAGCACTTTAGGTTCTCAGACTTTCAAAGTGCAGATCTTCGGAGTTTGCATCCATAATTGCATAAGCCAGTTCCTTATAGTAAATCTGTTTGTACTGTTTCTTAGAAAAACTCTGACTAATAAAAAATTAGTTTAAAAAATATATTGAAAGCAAGATCGAAAATATGTTATGCTATATCTGAGAAAAACAGCAAATTATTAGTATACTACAGGCCTTTTTTTTACTAAGAGCCAGATAGAGATTCACTATTAAGCTAAAGAAGCTAATTGTCAGTATCAGGGCCCATATATTTTCACATCGTCGTAGAATAACCCTAGCAATGTGCTTAGAGTTATACTTTTGAGTAAAATGGAAAAATCAAGATTGCTTTTAGGGCAATTAATTAGAACAACAATGTTTATACCACTATTAGATTATACTGCACACACTAACTGACTTTCATAAAATAATAAAACTTTGTGAGACTGAGGCGGGTGGATCATGAGGTCAGGAGTTCAAGAGCTGCCTGGCTCATATAGTGAAACCCTGTGTTTACTAAAAATACAAAAATTAGTCAAGCATGGTGGCATGCTTGTCTGCAGTCCCAGCTACTCAAGAGGCTGAGGCAGGAGAATTGCTTGAACCTGGGAGGTGGAGGTCATCATAAACAGAGATCATGCTACTGCACTCTAGCCTGGACAACAGAGTAAGACTCTGTCTCAAAAAAAAAAAAAAAAAGAATAAAACTATAATTGTCTATTTAAGTGCAAATTGAATTGAATATCATAGTGAGTGCACATGCATTAAACATATTTGCAACTGAATAATCTTAGACATTAGAGAAGCACTGGTTTAAGGTAAATAATAATTCATTTTTAATAGGAAGGAACATTAGAGAATGTTAAGACAGCCTTAGCCATCAAAGTGCCAGAAAAAAAAAAAAAAAAAAAAAGGAACATACTCTATTGGTTGAATGCATTAAATTTACTCAGCTGTGAGGAGCTAATAGAGGAGAGAGGATAAACAAGGTATGGGATTCCAGAAGGTTGTCAAACTGGTATGAGAATTCAAGTTTCTTAATTTCTGGGCTAATACATATAGATGGGATAGAGATAGGAATAGGAAGGGGTATATGGAGGGAAATAGGAAACTGCGGAGGGGATAGGGAGAGGAATGCGGAGAGAGACAGAAACAGGGAGAGACAGAGACATACAGACTGCTTTTAGAAAATAATGTTCTCCTTTTGACTCATTGATCTTTGGTTAATAATGGAAACTTTCACAGACTATATAATATAGACAGATCTATATTATATTATATCTCATATTATAACTCTCTACTGAGATATCGCTGAGATTTGCTTCTTGAAAAAGCATAAATGGGGAGGAAAAAACAGCTAAAAAATACACTAAAGAAGGTGAATTTGAGCTAGGACTTTAGATTTATCTTGTAAAGACTAAATGTAAAATTCCAGGCATATAAAGAACCAAAAGTTCAGAAATATTTTACAGTACAGTGATGTAATTAAATTAAAAGTTTTAGAGAATTTATTTGAAAACAAGTTGCATAGGTAAGTTCAGGTTTTGAAAAGCAGGGCAAAGTGTTAGCATGTCCACTCTTAAAATCCAAAGCTTAGCTTTCACCGAAGCTTGTATTTGTATTTCATAAGTTTTAAGCTTAATTGTGAAAGAAGCTGTTTATAGTCACCTTTTAAATATATGACTTCTAGAGTAGTAGTTTACTTAGTTACTTTCTCATTCTGTGTTTATTTGTGTCAACAGTATTCCAAATAGCATGGCCTATATTTAGAAATGTTCTTAGAAAGATGTTACATCTTGTTATGTAACTTCTTATGTATAAGTAGAGAGAGGGTCCAAACAGAGAGGTTGGAGTGAAAAGTACAAGTGAGATAAATATTTAAGGGAACTGATGTTTTCTTATTCTGAAGTTCAAGAACATTAAGATCATCTGAAAATGATGCATTTTTATTGACTGCTTAATTTAATTTTATGTCATTTTGTGTTCATCAATATGTGAATGATGATTACAGATGTACGGTTCTTTTATGCCTACATAGGAATAGCTTGATGTTTCTCAAAGTTTACTTCTTAGATCGATGACACTAAAATATTCACATTCAAACTCCCTGGATTTTCTTTAAGAGTATAGATGAGACATTCTTGAGGTGAGACTCAGAAATCAACGCTAACAGTTATAATCCTTCAGAATGAGGTCATAATACTAAACATAAATTGTTACTATCGAGCAATAGCTAAAATTACCAAAGTCATGTTAGTATAATATTACATGTAATGTCAAAAAGACAAAATTCCAAATTGGAATTCAGTTTTATACATGAGAGCATTCTTTATATAAATGACTATTTTGCATGATATTTTTAGTGAAAGTTTTCATTATGTAAAAAATTTAAAAAAGAAGCAATGAAAATAAAATGAAAGATCGGTATACTCCTAATTAAAGAATTTGCTTATATTAATTTAAATTTTGACCAAGTTTTTAAAAAGGGGTTTAAAGCAATTATTTTAAATGAGAAATGTTTGGCTAAGTTAAATTTATGAGGGAAAGACAAAGATGTAGCAAAATATGATGGCAAAAACTGACATTAGGCCTCTTATGAATCTATACAGCAAACATGATTGATTGTCTCAGTGAAATATAGATTATAATTCTTAGGGCCAAGGGATAAGTTAGTGTATTAGTCTGCACACTGCTGATAATGACATAGCCGAGACTGGGCAATTTACAAAAGAAAGAGGTTTAATTGGACTTACAGTTCCACATGGCTGGGGAGGTCTCACAATCATGGTGGAAGACAAGGAAGAGCAAGTCACATCTTATGTGGATGGTGGCAGGCAAAGAGAGAGCTTGTGCAGGGAGACTCCCATTTTTCAAAACCATCAGATCTCCTGAAACTTATTTACTATCATGAGAACAGCACAGGAAAGACCTACCCCCATGATTCGATTACCTCCCACTGGGTCCCTCCCATAACTCATGGGAATTCAAGATGAGATTTGGGTGAGGACAAAACCAAATCATATCAGTTAATAATGGCCTACCTTTACATTACATTTGTAATATTTTTTACTTTATGAATTTGTAAATTTGATATTTTGTACTGGTTTAAATAAATATTTCAATGCATCCATCTTAGATTAAATAAACAAACTTAGGCAATCTTATCTGAAACACAGTATCTCTCATATCCCATATAAATTATTGTCACAGTTAGTCATAAACTGCCATACATAGGGTAGATAAATCTGATGAATGGATAGATGGATAAGCAGAAACATCACTGGTTTGGGTAGTTTTAAGAATGAATACAACATCTGGCTTTGCTTCTCAGGCACCTCGAGAAGTTAGTACAGTGTTCTTGTACAATGTTAGTACAATGTTCTTAATATATTAAATTAAAATGTGATTATTGAACATTATTCCACCACTCTAACTCTGTTATATTTGCTTGAAGAAAACAAAAGGACATGGAGTATAAAGTGAACAAAGCACGGTGAATGATGATATATGTTTTAGTTTAAGTGAAGTTTATGCATTTCAGCCCAAATCCCCTTGGTGAAATCCATTTTCAGAAGTAAACTTTAGGATATGCTGCTTCAAAACTGCTGTATTTAGCTGATGGTTCATAAATTCTCTGTTGGAGATATTATGATCTACAGTGGATTCTAGTTAATTGGCACATCTCAGTGGAAATTGAAATATGCCAGTTAGACAATGATTGTATCATTTAAATACATAATTGTTCTTATGAACTATCAGACACATTTGAAATTAGAAAAGATTTTTGAAATGCAAAACATTGACCAAATTGTATATGTACATAATTAAGACAAATTAGAAATGCAGATGTTAAGCGTGATAAAAAACATTATCGTCAAGGCATATTCCTATTTTTCTGTTCAGCAATTTAATGAGTATTATAACACATCTGGTCAACACGAACCCCAAATATGCCTAATAACCAAAATTAAATGTTAAGTCTTTATCATTAATACCACTCTGTACTAATATTATTTTAGAAATCCACCAAGGCCGAAAATGGTACAAATTTGCTGCTTTTTATACTTAAATGTTATAAATGAAGGCATCAATTTAGAGTAAATTAATTTCTCATAGAAAAGACAAAATACTCAAGCCTGTAATCCCAGCACTTTGGGAGGCCGAGATGGGCGGATCACGAGGTCAGGAGACTGAGACCATCCTGGCTAACACGATGAAACCCCATCTCTACTAAAAAATACAAAAATCTAGCCGGGTGAGGTGGCTGGCGCCTGTAGTCCCAGCTACTCCGGAGGCTAAGGCAGGAGAATGGCATAAACCCGGGAGGCGGAGCTTGCAGTGAGCTGAGATCCGGCCACGGCACTCCAGCCCAGGTGACAGAGCGAGACTCCGTCTCAAAAAAAAAAAAAAAAAAAAAAAGAGAAGACAAAATATTTTTTTAAATTTCAAAAAATTGTATATTTGAGTACTAATGAATATGGTGTTTCTCCAATATGTACTAAGATGATTATTATGAACAAATATATATCATGTAAAGGTCTATTTGCTATAAGAATTATTTATAATGGAGGACATCAAGGAATTCACAAAAGATGAAATACTAAGAGCTTTCTCTGTTTCTAAGGTATTAATAATGCTTTACCAAGAATTTTCTTCTTAATTCACCCCAAAAGTTAAAATTTATATTTTTGGCAATTTATATAATCATAGAATGTCTGAAGGGTTACAAATGTGAAAGGTCAATGTCTTGGTGTTTTCCAGTGAAAATAATTTCTAAGTATTAATAAATTATATAGTTTTTGCAGTTATTTAGAAATATAATGAGTCTGTGGATACATATATGAAATGGAAAAATAAATTTTATTTTGTGCAATTACAGCTAAGCTCTCTTATTAACATAGCATAAACCAGTAATAATTATAACATTAAAATGTTTAAGTCTAGAAATAATAAAAAAGATTTAAATAATCATTATTAGAACCAAATAGAAGATCCATTCACTGATATTTTCCTTTGCATAATTAATAGCCACATTGTTTAAACACTTTCTTTTTTAGTTAGCATTATCCAATACTTAAAGTAATTAAAAAATTTCATTTGCTGTATTGTATCAAAAATCTATATAAACAATCACATATCCTTGAACACTTTAAAAAAAATCTTAATTAGCATTTCACAAAGTACTTTATGGAGCACCCTATGAGATTAATTCAGAAAAAAGTCTTAAAATATAAAAATAATTTATCAAATTATATTCAAATTTAATAATTTACATATACATTTACAGAAACACTTTAAAATAACGATTTATGATCTCAGAAAACATGAATGAATATTCCTGTTTTTCTACTCCCTGGTAATTGTAGTAGGCAAATTCTAGAGTTACCAGAGTAATCCTGCCCCCTGGCGCATAATTCTTGTCTAGCCCGGGCACCTGAGCACCAATATAAACTATGGACATGATGGGGTAGTGACTCCCTTGATCAGGTTATGCTGTGTGACAAATGGTGATGGAATAGTCTCTCCTGTGATTGCATTATGTTATAGAAGTCTCTGTTATAACTCACCTGAGGGAAAGAAGAAATCAGAGGGAAGAGGTCCTGCTGGCACGGAAAAAAGCAAATAGCCATGTTGTGAATTGCCCACAGGGGGCACATGACAAGGAACTGAGGGCAGCCGCTGGGAGATGAAGGTGGTCCCCAACTGACAGCTAACTTGAACACAGAAACCTTAGTCCTACAGCTGCAAGAAAATAAACTCTTTTTTTTTTTTTTTTTTTTTAAATTTTATTTTAAGTT
>NW_016821802.1:221723-278836 GCF_001698545.2 Rhinopithecus bieti | reverse complement strand
TATTATTATTATTTTCTCTTCTACTTTCCCTTGTAAACTCAGTCACGGTGTTTTATTAAACCCTTGTTTCATGATATAGAAATTCCCTACATGCTCCACCTTTTGGTCATTTTGCTTTTTTAGAAATCCGGCTGGCTTTTGATGACACAGAATCTAAAACTACCTCCATGAAATAAGCGTTCATTATTTTTTTGCTTCCCCAGGAACTCAGGGTTTCTTTCTCTACAAGACATCTTCCAGAGAAGTACTTGATCACATTCTCAGAAAAACTGCTGCTCCTTTGAGCCTAATGTCAATCTTCCTTATTGTCATCACTATTATTCATCTATCTCCTAGTCTCTTGTGCATAGTTGTTTGAAGTACTTTAATACCAGGCTCTATTTCTTGCTTCTCATAATGCCGTGTCACTCTTGGGTCCTTTGGACATAGATGTGGATGGCTCATCCAATAACCTAGGCCATATGTTTTCAGTGCTGTGTATGTAATGAACTTCTCTTTCAATCTCTTCTAATTACTGGTGCACTTTTATTCAGGTCAACACTGACTGCCGAAATTTATTGCATTAAAATATTACCATTTTTACTACATTGTCCTCATTATGTGTATTCAAGTAACTGTTCAACTTTATTTTGATGAAAAGTACAACAATCCCTGTAACTATATATTGTGAGCAATTTTGCTTTCATTTTTCTTTTTATTCTACTAAAATTACAACTTTAGTCATTTAATAACATTATAAATGTTATTTTTACTTTCTTTGACTATATAACAACCATACACTTATGGGCCTGAAAAGAAAATTGTTAAATCCTTATGTAACAAACCAGGAAACCAGGAATAGTTTACCTAGCTCCTCTGCTTATCTGTCACAAAGAGGCAGTTAAAATATTCATCACTTCTCTGATCTCATTTGAAGTTCAGGGTCCTCTCCCAAGCTCATGCTATTACTTGCAGAATTCACTCGTACCTATGGAATTCATAGTAGTGTGTATTTCCAAGAAGAACAGGAAAGCATCCTTGAATTTGGAAAGGTCCAAGACCTTTTACAGGGATCAACAGAGTAGACAAGACCTATTCAGGTTAGTCTACCGTTAACTCTTTCTAACGGATTAAAGCTTTAATCACAACTGAACATCCCCTTAATTATAGTCATAGGAGGGAACTTAATCACAGATATACCAACAGTGGGAGTCTTAAGGATCATCTCAGAATATTACCCAACATAAATGCCATATATTTCTTTGACCCTCTATCCTTTCAATGTCACCTCCTTAGGAAAACAAAACAAAACAATAAAAAACAAGTAAACTGAAACATCTGCCTTCGTCAGCTGGAAGCACAGTACTCCGTTAAGTACATGACCAAATAATATTATGCATCTTGAACCCCGACTTCTCTTTTGTGTCATTTATGCAACTGCCTTTTCATACAATTCTTAAACATGTCAATGACCCTTTATATTCAACATGCATACACCTTATTCCTGTTCACTCCTCTAGAACCTTATCCAACTCACTTCGTAAAGGGCATTGCTAGAAATCCAGGTTGTAAGCCAGAAATCTGTTAGTCAATTCTGAAAACTCGTAGTCTCTAAGCCCGGTATTTCAATCATTAATGTCTAATAATATATGTTAAACCCATATGTCCTGCCTTGGCACCCCTATACTGGGCTATTGTGTGAGAAAGAGGTAAACTTTTGATGTGTCAAGCATAGAAATCTGGAGCTGTTTTTACAGCAGTTAGCATACTATGGGGAATGCCAATACATGTCTTCGAAGTAGGATTCTACAATAATAGAAAAATTGAGTTGTATGACATTGGCTTACTGAGCAAGTGGTAGTTTGGCAAAGCTAACGTAGGAAGTAATGAATTGGTTGTCTATAATAACTTCAAAGGCAGAAGGCATGCTTATAGAGCCTGGGGCTCCAGAAGAAGAGATTCAAAAAGAAAATCACAGAAGTGTGTCTTTGGTCATTACTGCATATATTTAATAAGGTATCAGAAAAAATATGAGTTCAGGAAAGGAGTATATAATTTGGAAACAGAAAGAAAAGAGTGGTAGTATATCATTACAGAAGGTTGGAGATTTGGAAAAAACAAACAAACTGATGCTTCTATGTTTCAAATAATAAAAAAAGAATTGAAAATCTTTTGAGAACAAAGACTCATTTTGCTGGCAGAGATGAAATTAAGCTTGTAGCTTCTCTACCCAAGCAATATCATTAAACTGAGAGAGGGAGATATTGGGCTAGCAAAGAATAATAATCGGTATTGAGAATTATATTTAGCTATGAGTTTGGTATGATAATTCATATATTAGAGTCAAATGGATCAGAAACACTCATGTGTAGATTCCCTAACCTCAAAAAAGTGGAGCATAGCTCTCCACTTGTTAAGTGTGAGATGCTCATAGTAATTTTCTTCCAAAGCATACAATATATATGAAAGAGGAGTGAGAGAAAGGCAACTTTACAATGGTGAGACCTGACAAACGCCAACTCAGCAGTCATGTGATCAAGGCAAACATCAACGAGGCTAAGTCATGTTGATTGCATGTTTCTGCTCTGGATACATTGTGGTGAAAATGGCATTTAACCTTTGTGGTCTTTCTCCTAAAGATCAATAAACTCAGTTCAATGATGAGAAAACACATCAGTCAAATCAAAACACCTGACCAGAAATCCTCATAACAGTCGAGATCATCATAAGCAAAGAAAGTCTGAAAGACTGTCAGAACTAAGGGAAGACAAATGCAACATAAAAACTAAATGTAATGTGTTATCCTGGACATGATCCTGGAACAAAAAAAGAAAAGGTTAAAACTAAGGTAATGTGGGTGAAGTATGGGCTTTAATTAGTAATAATGTATCAATATGGCTCATTAACTGCAAAAAATATACCATACGGATGTAAGATGTTAATAATTGAGGAAATTGAGTGAGAAGTATGTAGAAACTATCTGTTCTATATTCACAGATTTCCTTTCCATATAAAATTGATGTAAAATAATAACATTTTCTTAAAGGAGTAGCAAAGGAAATCCTTGGGGTTATGAAACTCATCTGTATCTTGTTGTAGTAATGATTATACCAATTTATGTATGTGATAAAATCTCATAGCACTAAACACCAACACCCCCTGCGCGCACACACACACACACACACCCCAAAATGTGTCAACTCATGTAACTAAGTCAAAAATTAGCATAAGATTGGTGATTTTCATCAATGCCAACATATTGTTTGTGAGATTTACTAGAATTATGCAAGATGTTAACACTGGTGGAGGTTTGGTAAAGAGTATATGGGATATATCTATGTTATTTCTTGCAACTTTATGCAAATTTGCAAGTATCTCAAAATGAGATAGCTTAATTAAATAAATTATTTGGAAGCACAGAGCTCACAAGATAGCCAAAACAATTTTGATAAAGAAGGATAAAGTAATATGATGTGTCCTCTCTGATATCAATGCTTACTGTAAAACAAGACACTCGAATATTTGCATAAAAAGAAATATATATTAATTAGAATAGAGTGTCCCAAAATAGATCCACACGTACATGGTAATTTGATTTTGGCTAAAGTTATTTAGGTAGTTCAGTGGTAGACATAGTCTTTCCAAAAAAAAGTTGGAAAAAAATTGATATTCTTATGAAAAAAATAGAAAAAGTGGGAGACAGAGAGAAAGAATGAAGGGCAAGAAAGTGCATCAGACCTTACCTTACATAAAGCTAGACTTGAGATAGATCATAGATCTAAAAGTAAGACCAAAAATCATAAAACATCTAGATGCCAATATAGCTTAAAATTAAATATAGATTCATTTCATAGGACACATTAAGCACAAAACACCAACAAGTAAGTTAATAAATTAAACTTCATCAAAATTTTAAAAATTATTTTCAAATGTTCCATTCAGAAAATAAAAACACAAGCCATAGACTGCGTTTGCAAGTTTCATTCCTGATAAAGGACTGCTAAATCAGAATTCAGTAATAAAAGACAAATAACCCAATAACAAAATTGACAAAAGATATAAGCAGACATTTCACTAATTAACATGTCCATAATGAATACATGAAAGATGAAAATCTCTTTCACTAACCTTGAGTCACTAATGAGGAACCCTCATTAGTCATGGGTGAAATGTAAATTAAAATCATAATGTAGTACCACTGCACACTATTAAAATGACTAAAATCATCAACACTGACAATACCAAGTGTAGATGAGCATCTGGAACACTCCTGTCACAGGGAACGCAAAATAGAGCAGCCACTTTAGAAAACAGTTCTGAAGTTCCTATAAAGTTAAGCAACATTTACATATCCTAACAATACCATTACTTGGTATTTACCTGAAAGAAGTAAAAGCATGTATGCATTTATTACCTTTCATTAAAGGTGTGTTCATAATTACCAGAAACCACAAATATTCCTTGTGTCCATCAACTGGTAAATTGAAAAACTGTTACACCAGTACAATAGAATGATACTCAAAAAGAGAAATAAACTACTGATAGATGCAAGACCAGGGTGAATCTCAAAAGTAGTGTAAAAACTGAAAGAAGACAAACACAAAACAATAATTGCTCAATTGTTCTATTCATTGGACATTTCGCAAAAAATATCACACAGGCAGAAAGTATACCAATGGCTGTCATGGTCTGGGGGTGAGGGGAATGGGTTTACTACAAAGAAATACAGGTGAAAAAGACAGGTATGGTCTATCAATAGGTCACCAAATGATAATGCCTTGAGCCCATTTCTCTAAGTTTCTAATTCCCTATGAAACATAACTTTTTTTTTTTCCTTTCAAATACTGATATCTGTGGATGTGAGATGATTTTTGCAGATATGATAATACTGGAGAAAATTGCCATGTTTTTCCATTATGTAGAGCTTATCACTAATTTTGGTAAGCTGTGGGTTTCTTTTTTATATTTCCTAATATCTGCTGTGTCTTTAATTCAGGTAGCTCAGTTCTTCTATAAAATAAAGTTTCTCACAAATATAAATGGTATGGTATGGCTTTGTGTCCCCATCTAAATCTCGAATTGTAATCCAAATTGTTATCCCCACATGTTAGAAGGACCTTGTCGGAGGTGATTAAATCATGTGGGTGGTTCGCCTATGTTGTTGTGGTGATAGTGAGTGAGTTCTCATGAGATATGATGGTTTTATAAGGGGCATTTCTCTCCTTTGCTCTGCACTTCTTCCGGCATGTGAAGGTTGTCTTTGCTTCCCTTTCCACCACAGTTGTAAGTTTCCTGAGGCCTCCTCAGCCATGCAGAACTGTGAGTCAATTAAATCTCTTTCCTTTATAAACTACCCAGTCATGGGTATGTCTTTACTGCAGCGTGAAAACAGAATAATACAATAAACATGTTAAAATATTTGTTTTTTGTCCCTGAATTTTCTTTACAAATGGAGTTCCAACAAGATGTCTCCGATAGATTCATTCCCATGATCTGACTAACTTGTATTTTCCAAAAAGTCACTGACATATCTAATGAATCCAGGCCTTCCATTTTATGAGAGTCAATAATGTCCCACTATTGTATAGACTCAAATGAATTATGTTTTCAGTTACTTCCCACTGAAATAGTCCTAACTGACATACAAATGTATTAGAACAGGTTCTCCACAGAAAGAGAATGAATAGGATGTATACAGATAAATGGAAATATTTATTATGATGAATTGGTTCAAATTATTATGAATCTGAAAAGTCCCATAATCTGATATCTGAGAGCTGAAGGCCCAGGAAAGTCTGTGGTATAGTTCCAGTTCCATATATACTTGGTAGGCTACGTGGTAGGCTGAGGCAGGAGGTTCATTTGAGCCCAGGGGTTGAAATCTAGCTTGGACAACATAGTGAGACCCTATCTCCAAACAAACAAACACACAAAGAAACACACAAACAAACAAACAAAAACTGTAAGTACTAAAGGTAGACAATGATGTAAGTCCCAGTCTGAGTCCAAAAACCACATAACCAGGAGCTCTGATATCTGAGGGCAGCAAATGAGTGTTCCAGTTCAAGTAGAGAACAAATTTAAGCTTTCTCCACCTTTTCATTTTATGCGGGCCTTGACTATTTGTCTAAGAAAAATATATAAATATAATTATAAGATTGTAAAAATGTGTATGTATGTATATATGGATTATATATAAATTAATCAGAATAAAATGTCTAGAAATAGATCCATATATACATGGTAATTTGGTTTTGGCTAAAGTTTGTCTAGGGAGTTCAATGAGAAATTGTCTTTTCCAGTAAAGGTCAGAAAATTGGATATTATTATGTAAAGTAGTAGAAAAGAGGGAGACACAAAAAGAACAATTAGGATGGTATTCACCTACATTGATGAGGATGATCTTTACTTAGTGTACCAATTCAAATGCTCATCTCTTCCCCAATCACTCACAGGAACACCTAGAAATAATATTTGACCAGCTCTCTGGACATACCTTAGCCCAGGCACGTTGGCACGTAAAATTAAGCATCATATATTTTGCATCTTCAATTAGGTTTTTCTGGGTATGTAAAAAAAGTTATTAAAGTTATTTGATATAATAGGTGTAGTTTCCTAAAATTTAAATTTATAAGGTCATTCGTAACTGTAAAATATGTTGGTGCTTTTCACTCCAAGTACTCTTTTAGAATGAGAAATTTAAAACAAGCTCTCTAGAATAAATTACTATCCTAAAAATGGTAGCTATTCCCCATTAATCTAATCAGTTGATTGTTAGAATGAAGCAAAGAGAAAAGTGCTTCAGGTCATAGATTTGAAGTTGTATAAATTCAAGTGTTGTCCAATTATAAAACAATACAAAATTTCTTTGTTTTTTTCCCCACTGGAAAATTGTGGATTTGTTTCACTTTTCCCATCTTATAAACTACGTCCAGATCTCTGAGGTTATTTTAAAATTAGCAAAAGTTTATAGAAATAATTTGGTCACATTTACAGAATAGATGAAGCCTTGCCTAAACAATCGTTTACACCCTTAAATTAGATTTTTTAAATGAATCAGGTAGGTGGAAGAATTGGTGCCTTTGTTTTAGCTCCAAAAGTGAAAGCTAATTTGCTGCAGTCCAACTAAGTATGTAATAGAAGTAAAAATTTTTAAAAAGCTTATGAGGTCAAAATAGTCTATTAATGAGATCTGTCAAGTTAAGGTTTACCAAAATTACTAAGTCAAGGACTTATTTAAGACAGTCAAGAATAAATATCGGAAGAATTACAGTCTATTCTACTCTTTGACTCTTAGAAAATTTCTAATTTGATCATAATATAAGGAATAGCTTATCATTATTTGACTTTGTCACTACATATTTTATCTATTAGATTTAGCCATAAGTTAAATTTTAAACTATACTTTAAGATAATCAGAACACTTCATTAGTAATTGGCATTTGTATTTTCTAATCTAGTTGTGCAAGATAAAACATCTGGAATCACTTTTGATACCTGTTTTTCTCAATCTTCATGTTCAATACCCAGTTCCTACTGGCTCTTTTCAAAATTTATTTAGAATACAATTATTTCTCTCTGCTTCTAACACTACCACCATGTCACTATCCACTGGCATATAGACTTCAAGATGATAGTTTTGTTTCCAAATTTGTATGTCACAGGCTATTCCCCACAGGAGAGGTAGAGTAATCCTTTTAAAATAAAAGGAAGGTCATATGGATTTTCTGCTCAATGTCTTTCTATCTCACAATCAAAACCAAAAGCCCTACAGTGTCTAAAATTTCCGATGTGATTGGCACCCTTATTATATCTTGGTCTTCATCTCCGTTAATCTCACCTTCCATCATTCCTCTCCAGACATTCAATCTTTTTATGTATCTGAAACATTCCAGGTGTTTTTACTATCTCAATTTTTTTTTAATCTAGCCTGGTTGTTTTTTTCAAACAGATGAACACACAGTTTGCTCCCTGACAACATCCAGGTCATTGCCTTTATGACATCTTCTCCACAAAACATAATACTCTAGTTAAGATTTAAGCCCCTCTCTGCTAACAAACCAGTAAACCTTATACTTTTGTAACTTATTTGCTTGCCATAGTACTTGTTATCTAAAATACTACATGTTTTACTTATTTACTTATTAACTGTCTTCTCAACTTGTATCTCTTCTTCACAATGGCAGTATTTCATGTGTGTTTTGTTTACTGTATCCCAGCATGTGGAACAATGCCTGCTACATACTAGATGTCTATTTGACATTTTTGAATTTCTTAGTAAGCATAAATATAACAAACTGATTACAGTTTTTAATTATAAGTTAACTATAAGATGAAAACAATTTAACATACAATAAATGGTTATTGGGCTATACCTTTTGTGTATTACCTATAGTGCCTAACTAACCCCCTCCAAAATAATGTAAACTAGAATTCAGAGAAACTGTGCTTTTAAGAGCCATATAAAATAAGGGAATAAAGTGAAAAGAAAAAATTCAGAGCCAAGTAATTATTCCAGTCAATTAATTGGTGTATATCAAATGCATGAATTATCTGCTAATGAAATTCTCTTCATTATACTCATCATTAAAATTTTCGTTAATCCTAAAGGGCACTTGTCCAATACTCTTTTCTATCTGCATTCTTTTACACAATCTCCCCATGTCATGCCTAGAAGGTCACTAAGTAAATTGGCTGTTGAGTACTTAAAGTAGTTAATTCCATCTTATAAGTTATCTGATTTTCAATTTAAAAGTTCTTTGGTCAAGGTTACAAGATTAGCATAACCTCAAATCAAGAACATGTTTCTGGGCATGGCACTGCTTCACTAGTCAGTAGCTCAACGAACCTATCAATATTGATGTAATTGCATGAGACTCCAGCTTCATTTACCCAAACTGAAGAGTATATCATATGCTTTTCCTTATGAATTGTATGTGAAATTTGTAACATTTTCCAAGGGACTATGTCAAGGGAGTGAAGAATAAAAAGTGATGAATAAGTATATAATTATAACAAGTGTGATTTGCTTTTTAGTGCTTAATTTACATTAGTAAATATTCATGTTAAGTAAATAATTTCTGCTTTGTTAACGAAGTGAGCATCTCCATTTTTACCTTGTAAATGCAATTTGTTAATACGTTTAATTCACACTCAAATGTGTGAAACCTGTTTTGTTTTACCCTCATTGTACAGATTAGGAGTCCAACATTATTAACTTGCCCAAGATTCTGTGTATTATAACACTTACTATTAGGAAACAGGAATCAAATATTTCTGACTTAGGTTTCCTTAGTCTTTCTTCTACACTGGTTGCAAACTCATACAAGCAGTCAGATAAGAGTAAATCAGTGAGTCATAAAGTGTGTATAAAATAAAAGACAAAATTTGGCAAACCAAGAGTGTGTGCCCAGTTCATAAGTACAGACAAACTTAAATTCAGTTAATTGTTGCATTGCAGTGTTGTGGGTTCAGAATTGCAGGATTTTCCATTTTAAGCCAGATCATGGATTTGTAAATACACAAGAACTTTTGTAAATATTGTAGGATATTTCTAAAAATGTGTAGACTGATTATGAACTGCAGTTTTTAATGTTGCACTATACCATGTTCTCCCGATTGATTTAAATGAGTAGCTGATAATATTGTTCTTCAAGCTGCCAGTTTCAAAGGACCATTATCATAATTCATTAAATTGTGTCCTCTAGAGATGTTTCAGATGAGTGGTTTCCAAACTGAGCCCCATTCAGCTCTGGGCTTCATAGAAGTCGCTAATGAGTCTCTGCTCTCGGGAATGAAAGGAATGCTGAGTAGTCAGGGTTGTTGACATCCCACTTTTAATTCAGCTAGGGTAGCTTTTCTTTGTTTTGGGAAATATTGACTCAAAAATATTCTGCTGATAAAATATTTAAAATTTACTGCTCAGTTATGTGATTACCAACACTCTACAATTACCAAGAAAGGGTTAACTGAAAGTGAAATAAAAATCAATAAAGGAATTGGTGACTTTCAAAGTATTATTTTCTACTTTAAAATTGTCATATGGCCCCAAAAGTTTAATAAGAAGCCCATAGACATATTTTACCTTCTTTTCTACAACACAATCCAATGGGGTCAGAATGTTTCACATGTCGGGGCTGCTTGTTCCTACTTTATTTGGTTGAATTACCCTCCCTGTGAGGCAAGAGTGGAAATTTCCCAGGAAGAAGAATATCCTGTTCATTGGTGTGTGGCTTCTAGTCAGGGTTGCTTCAGAGTAGAATATCTGATCATGTGATAAGGTTTATTATTATCATAATGTTTATATGCTTTCCATAACCAATTTGTGTATTTCTGCTACCCTACCTCATGCCTTACATTTTAGATTCACAGAAAAATTGTGTTCTGCAAAACGATATGAAGATCTCTTCCCTTGTGTATTTTCCATGGCTAAAGAGTGCATTTTTTTCTTTTAGCATGACAGATTGTAGTTTTCCGTTTTGCTTCATTTATACACTTAATAGGTACCAATAATTTATTTGTAATTTTCTAATTACACAAGAAAGTCATTACTAATTTCAATATTTAAATAAATATTGAAGAGTCACATTTTCCATAATTAAGCTATTCTGTAATTTATGGGTTGATGGTTCAACCAGATGTCACAGTAATGTAATATACAGTCGGGTGAGTAAAAGTGAAAGACACATACTAAGGGAAACTTAACACAACCTTTTGACCAGAAATGGCAAAATAAAAAGAGATTTAAAATGTGGCATCACAAAAAATATTCAAGAATGTTTTCAAGAATGGAAACAATCATGTAAGAGTCTTTCTTTTAGTTTCTATTAAAACCACTAAGTAGAAGTAGCTGATTTTGCCCATGTTTTCTCTATTCTTTAAGACAAACCAATATTCCTACTTCATAGCCCCATTGGCCTTAAAATTAATCTAATGCCATACCTAGGAACTTCCTATCCTACATATTCTTTACCTATTCTGTATTTAACTCAACTGTTTCTAGCAAGTAGATTTCTTGATCTTTGCATTTCTTGTTTATACTAACCTTCTTAGTTGTTAAACCTCATCTTTTCTTAACGGATGTCTTATCCAAAAAGGAGACTAGTCTATTAATACATTTTTGGTAGCACTGCACTTTTGCACTGTACTCCTTCTATTATTAAGAGAAAACTTCATCCTCATCTGAACCTTATGGAACTTAAACCTTCACCCTTTACATTTAATCCATATCCCTTTTGAGTCAGCTTCAATTCTTCAGGTGAAGGTTGAATTTGAATAACTTGCTGAAAATCCACTGTTTTCTGACTGACAATAGAAAAGTCACAACTTTTATCTCTTGGACCTGGAAATATGACAGATGAAATGAAAACTTGGCTTTCTAAGGGTTGTACACTTTTGAAAGCCAAGGATCCTAGTTGAGGTTTAAGTTAGAATTTTTCTTTGTCATCTCCAGACACAGCCTTTATCTAGTTTCTAAGAAATAATTGAAAATTACATTCTAAAATAGGTGTTTTTTTTTCCAGCTACTACAAACTATTCTGTTTGGGCTGGTAGCAAGACTAAAAGCCCTACTCAGAAAATAGCAGGTTTGTTCAGAGAGGTTAAGATAGACTACCTGATACCTTTTTCTCTCTTGCCTGCTTTATTTTTCCCCAATCCACATATGAACATTTGATATTCTAGGTGATATTTATATAAATTTAACTCCTTCCCCCAACATGACCACACTTGAATAAAATTTGATGGGAGTAGGATTTTATTTATTTTGTTTACTGGAGTCTCCTCATCACCTAGAATAATTTAGGTGCTAAGAACACTTTTATAAAATGAAGGAACAAACCTCTGGAACCTACAGACATGAAAAAAATCTCTGACTTATATTGATGTAGTAAAATCAACTTTTGGACTTGAGCTGCAATATCACTTTTTTCTAGTTCTCCAGCCCTACAGCTTCCCTGTTTAGAACATTTAGTACATGCCTTTTATGGACTTGCTAGTTTTGACAATCATTTCAGCCAGCTCCATAAAAGCTCAATAGATAGACAGGAAGAGAGAGAAAGAGAGAGGGATACCTAGATAGATAAACAGATAGAGATGGAGATACAGATATATAGACATAGATATACACACACATCCTATTTATTCTGTTTGAAAACCCTGACTAATACAGATTTTGGTATTCAGATGTTCTGACTACATTTTTCTTATTAACCTACATCATAGTGACTAATTGCTCCTTATTGTCTTTGGATAAATGTAATTTCAATTGTGAGAATTCAGTTCGAACACCATCAGAGCCATTACTGAGAACCCCAAAGGCGTCCAATAATGGAGGAACTAATTTGGTCTTATTTTGAACCTAGCTTTGTCCCCTACCTCCACCAAAACACATAAACAAACAAACCACTCACAAAAACCCATCTACAAAAATTAAAAGCAACGAAGGCTACTCTGGAATATACACTGCATTCTCATTGTGATAGAAGTAATCAATGTTTATCTCAATGTTTATGCCATGAATAATTTGTGATTAAATTACTACCTGCATGTATTAACTTGATAAGAGATACAGATATTTAGTGACAGGACAAATATCAGTCAAAACACTTCCCCCTAGTGAAACCATAAATCAAGAATGACTTGAGTCTCTGGTGCTTTCCATCAGCTTCAGGCACAGCATTGAAGTAATTCATGATCTGTTTATATATGCCTTGATGCTGGTGTACTGTAATCCATATACTCCCACCCCCCTACTGCCACCCTAATACAAAGACCGAAAATGTTCACAGGATGACTCTAGGAGATATGAAAATCAATTATCCTATAACTAACTAAGCTTGCTATACACAGTAGAGGTCAGTTACATGGTGGAAACCAGAACCCATGAAGCATTGATCAATAATGTGTTGACTGGACTTTATGAGGCTTAGTGTCTCATTTATTTAACATCTGAAGCCAGAAACTGGTAACAGTATAAGCAAAAAAGAAATGCCACATTTATGAAGTGAATATATATTGTCCCCCAGAGTTTTGCTCTGTCTCTAGTAGTACCAAAATTGAACATGTGTCTTTTCATTAAAGTAGAACATCAAAAAACACTGAGTTCATCACACTTACACATTTGTAGTTTTTCAGCCATAGCAGATGATAAGAGATATCATATACCTAAAATAAAACAATGCTCATACCAGCCCCGGTGAAGATCCAGAATGAGTCATTTAAATTATGCAATCATGATTTAATGATTAAATGTAGTCATGTAAATGTATTTCAACAATTTACTTACAAGAGGTATGTATCCTCTGAGCTAAATGTAATATATTGAAAATATTAAGTATGCTTCACTAGATCTTTTGATGGCTCTGCATATGGAATAGTATGTCAATGTCCTGCTATACATGTGTCCCAGACATAGATAGGCTCAAAAGTTACTGTATCCATTCACATGCTGAGTGACCTATGATGCTGTCACAATGACATTTATAAACAGTATAACACCACTAATGATTTCTGTTAGGATGTGGTCTCTTTAGAAATCTACCTATCCTCTCTTTGGTTTACCTCAGAAAATTTATCTGGTTTTATTAAAGATTTTTTCTACCCCCTAGAACTATTTTGTTATAACTAGTCATTCTAGGTTGTATCATGATATTGATAAATAGTGTTCAAAACTCTATTAGTAGTTGCCTGTCCATTAGCCATTACTCTTAAGTCCATTTGCTATATAGAAATGTCAAGTGGACCTTGGGAAAATGTCTACACCATTACAATTGCATTAAAATGAAATTGAAAACTACCAACCATGCATCTTCTCTGGTGGTCATAATGCTTTACCATAGCAAATCACTGCAAATACTTCTATCCTTTAGAAATCATTTAAAGTAATGACAAAAACTGCAATTACTTTTGCACCAACTTAATAAATTTACCTTCCACCCTGCTACTTACCTGCAACAAGATTGCCATAAAATGGCAATGTTCAATCAGTAGCAGGACAGTATTGAGAGAGAGTAGAACACACAAAAAGCTCAACAGGACACTTGATAATATGTCAAGAGAGTCACCTATTATATGCTAATAGAAATTGAGTTCTCAGAGATAAAATGTGGTTTCTAAATGCCACCTGGCTTTCCATCTGACACATTCATGCCATCTGCTTCTGATGAAAATTAAAAGATTGCTTGCTAGAGTTGGTCAAAAATTATCATGTCAATCAAATCCACTTTCTCCTATCTTCAGTTTCCTTGGAAATACAAATTTTTCCCACTTCCTTGACTCCATGCTACTCCTAACTCCCCTCGGCCCTAAGCTGCATTCTATTTTCATGTGTCAAGCTATCATATGGACCCAGCAATTTAACCCAGAACTTTAGTCATAAAAACTTACTGAGGTTGAAACCATTTTTTAAGGATGCCCACACCTGCCCTCATAACAACTTGTTGGCCATTTTCTATGTAGTTGAACTAGTTTTAACATGTTTGGCTCGATGACTCTGTTATTATTTTCACACTTAGTCATTTGAATTTCTTTGCACTAGTCCTCACTGGTGTCCAAGTTTTAATTTGGAATAATTGATTGTGACTTTGCTTATGAGTATCTTCTAGTTTTAAAAGAGTAGGATAGATCCATATATATATATATATAGTATATATATATATATTTCTGAATCTATATTGGGGAAACAAGAGATGGAATATAAGACCGAGGCATCCATGGACTACAAGAAATAATTATATGATACTTAACACTAAGGCCCTGGGAAACACCTAGGAAGTGCTGCTGTACCTTAGCCATGTGTATTAAGTTATAGACAAAGAGAAGATTCTGTTCCTTTGAATCTCCAGGAATTATTTTAATGTCCTTATTCTGAATTGTTTTATTAAGTTGTATTTTTAATTGCATAACCGTCTGTTTTTTTTTTTTTTTTTTTTTTTTTTTTTCCAGCTTGTTACAGAAGTGCTTGAGGGGGGGAATGGAGGATTTGGAAATATGCTAGGCAATGCAATTGTCCATGATTGCTTGGGGACCTGTTGAAAAGAGCTTTGATAAAAGTTTTGATATTGAATGTAATCAGTTAGTCTGCTGAGGCAGGTAATTGAAGGGGAATTAAATTCCTATATACAGCCCACTGTACTCTCACAAATGGTGGCTAGACTTGATATTGAAGAGATCAAATTAATTGTAATGTAGTCTTAGTAAAGAGTGTTTATATGCTTTGCAGACCTGAGGATTCATGTTTGTACAGAAACTATGTGACAATTACAGTTTATCTATAGAATAACATATTTGTCTAATGTTACAAAAAATACATTATCAATTTATACTCTCTATATCTATCTGCCCATATTTTTCTAGGAATTCCTGAAACAATTGAATATATATACAAATTTGCAAAATCATATGAAACTATTTTGCTAATTACTCAAACCTCCCAGGAAATGAAAGTAGCCTTATCCTCTCTCATAAGCTTTAGAACTGATTGAATTCAATAGTTCTTAAAGAGTGGCTTTACCTAAATAATTAATGCAATGTTTTCAAAGTGTTTACCTCCAGGTTAGTAACTGCCCTATAAGGGTAGGAATACCTGTGTCTTATTTTGTAGATAAATGTTTAGAGCAGAAATCCATTAAGACTAATGAAACCTGAGGCTTTGTTGCAGCATGTTAATTTACCTGAGCCTATTAATTCTTGTCTGTTTTCAGACCATATTTTACTTAAACAAGGGTCTGGAAATTGAGATAAAACCATTGCAAAATGCATATAAAATGGAAAATATATGTATTCATATATACATATGTATTTAAATATATATCTGAGTTTTAATATGTGTAAAATACAAATCGTTTAAAACCAACTCAAATATGATGTAGATTTACCTGCACACAATTATTCCAAGTTTTTTTTTTTTTATGATTTCAGGAATGAATCATCTTTCTTCCAATCTGTTCAATGTACATTTGCTCTAAATGTAAGATAATGGTTTAGCCAGTTTCTTCATATGGTAGTAATGCCAATGCCATCTAAAGACAAAGTGTTCTACATAAGATCTGAAAATTATCTGCAGCATCCATTTGCATAATAAATATTCAATATAGAAGTCAACATTTGTCAGATATATTAAGAGCAAGGATTGGCTTGCACATAATGTTTATGGTCATTTGTTATGCAGCAATACAAAAATACAGTAGATGAAAGTAATTTCCACAAATCATGTAACTCCATGTTTTGTAGTAAATGAGACTTTACTAGCATGAGAAGGGAAGGCTTATATCCAGGGTAAAACAAGCGGAAGAAAATAATAACACGATTCTTGTTCCTTAACAATAACCCACCACAGCTTAATGTCTGATTTAATGATTCCTTAAACAATACTTCTAATGTGCATTACATATGGTCCATTTATTGTCTTATACAATTCTGCATGGTTTTCAGATAGTTTTCCCAAATGCATCTGTCCTCTTTTAAATCCTTCTAAGCACCATCTTTTAGTGAAGTCCTTGTAAATTCTACCAGGAAACAAATTGGTAACATTTTATGTTTATATACATTTTGTAAATATATGTTATTTAAATAATGTGGGCATAATTCATCATTAATTAATGTTAGAACGTGAAATTTCTTTGGTACTCATTTCCAAGCTATTCCTCCAAAGGTACATCTACCTGATTATGTCAAATATATAAAGCTTGAGGAGAATCAATAATGAGTTCTGCAATGAAAAGTACATAACAAATTCTTCAAAAAGAATCAGCAATCACTTTGAAGATAAATAACTGAAGAAAGTATGTTGATAAACAGATTGCATGTAAATGTAGTTCCTCATGGAAAAAAATGAGTAAAAGATTTATATTTGTCAAGATCTTCACTTGTATTTTAAAGAAGATTCTTTGTTCATTTGTTCATTGAACAAATGTATTTTAAATACCTAAGTGTTTAATGCACACTCATCTTGTCAGGGATGGAGGAGGATGTAGAGAAACCTAGTTCTGACCTAGTGGGGCTTCATTAGGAGACATTTAATTATGCTTCCTACTTGTATTAACCTTCTGTATAAGGTAAAGGTAGTTTCAGGATTTTAAGATTTGAAATTTGATTTCATGGATTCAAAGCTATGCTTTTTTACTTGCTACCTTGGACAATTATTTTCCCTTTGTAAACATTAGTTCTTTAACTTAAAAGAAGAGTAATGCTAACAGTAGTTATGTGAGAAAGAGAACAGAGATTCAGAGGTCACAGAGCTTGTAAAGTGTGTAGCGCAGACCTAGCAAAAACATGCAGAAACATGAAGTTAATGTATCATGGCGTATTTTTAAAATTGCAGCCTTTGGTTTGACTGCAAAACAGTGGGAAGGGTTGAAATTGCTTATGATGCATTTAAAAATTTAGATAGAAGCTAAATGATGAAAGGCTTCCTTCTTCTTTCTCATAATGGAATAAAGTGGCATGTGCTGTGTGGCGGAAATACACACTTCAATGAGGTATGAATAAAAAATGTAACTTTAAAAATTTTATATAATTGATTCAGTAATCCGCACAAGTAACTCTCCATCTCTGTGTTCTGGAAAAACTCAAAATTGCCAATTAACGTGTCAGCTCCCTTCATGCATATATGCAGCCAAGGAGTCCCTTTGACTGGCTGCTTCTGTTTCCTCTTGCCTTGCTGAGACTGCCTGGGGAGACTTGTGGTAGATGAAAAACAATTATAAGCAGGTGGTTTTCCTGCCTACTCTGCACACTCCAGTTCTCACTGGCTCTCTGTTTTTCCAGAGACTGGGCTGTACCTCTCATTGAATCCCTTGACCATGTCACCTCCTTGATCATCTCAACTAAGTACTCACTTTGCCCATATCATGGCAGTCTCTCTGTAAGATGTTATTGATTTATGTCTCTCTAGATAATACTTTTATGAATAATGACACTGGAAAATATTGAAACTTTTCTTAACAGTTTATCTTTAAAATCAAATATTTAAACAAATCTACATAGAATAAGAAGAATTCTAATGATGTTTTATAATGCCACATAATACTGTAACACTAGGAGTATGATTTTTCTAACAGGCAAATTTGATTGTGATGTTTCTGTCAATATTTTATTTCAATGGGGTAGAGAGGGAGGAAGATTTCTGTCATTTAGCTTCTACCTAAATCTTTAAATTCATTATAAGCAGTTTTTGACCCTTCCTAATGTGCTTCAGTCAAAATAGAGGGTATGATTTTCAGAATATGATATAATGTACGAACTTTGTTTTTGCATAGAGAAAACATACAGTCTCGAATGCTCTTGCTTACTTTGTGAGTGTTGAATACCTACTAAACGTAAAGCTCCTGTTGAGAACTTCTGACCTATAAAGCTTTTGCTAAAATTTCAGTGAGAGAAAGTTCAGAGTTTCTGTGCCATTTGATATAATTTATGTGACAGTAGTGTAGCACTCATAACAACTATTGTAATTGAGGTGTCATCTGTTTGTCTACACTCCATGACTGAATTCCTAGAGGGTGGATATGACCATATTTTATTCACTTTTGTATATCTCCGTATTAACTCTAACGTATCTTTGGCTTCAGGAAAAATGATTAATGACTCAATAAATAAATAAATTTAAAATGTTGACATTTATTTTAGTAATTCATTTTGTAATATAATCTATTTTTCATCAGAAAGTAACCATATTAAATAAGAATTGGTAAGAAAATCTAAATGTAGCCTAGAAATTATTTTGAAGAGACAATTTTATTAGATTGAATGTACTTAATTTGCAACATTTTTCTCTCTCTTCATGTGTGTAGGTATTTTCTCCCTTAGCAAACACTTAAATATTACATAAATCAGATTGTATTTGACTCATCTTTTGACAAATTGCTTCTTTTAGCTTTTGTTTCTGAGTTGGAATTTAGTTTTATATATGAACAGTGAAAGATTTTCATTGCCTGACTGACCTATAGGTTGACAGTGAATAAAAAATGAAAGACAGCAAGGCTTTATTTTTCCCCTTTATCTTCTTTGCCTTTGCTTTTGTACCCTTTTGTGGATTAATCATCAAGGTCAATTGTACAGTCATTACTCCTCCTGGCAAAACTTCTAACTGAGGTCAGTTAATGAATCAGCTGAAAAAGCAGTAGCTTTACTAATTCTTACAGCATTTCATCAAAAGAAAAATCTCCTTTAATTTTATTTAACTTGGCACCAGAATCCAAACAAATGTACTGTTTTCTAGCCAGGAAGTATTTCAGCCAAATAACTATTGACATGATTTAATAAAATAATTAAATCAGGAAAGAATATGAACTAAACATAAACAAAATTGCTTTAGTAGTAATTTTCGTAATTGAGAGAAAGTATCCTTCCTAAATCTGGCTGAAGGCAGGAACTTCTCCTTAGGTCTGTTATATTACAGTCCTTGGGCTAGGTACTTTATATTCTTCCACTTTAAATTTCTCAAACTCTCCCTTAAGGGAAAAACCGAAAATTGTAATGAGGGTTTAAGTAGAGTAGGAAAAAAATCATATGATTAATATACAAAACACATGTTAATGAATTCTTACATTATGAACTAGTAATTATGTAATATGTATTCTAGGAATCTAATATTCAAATAATGCTAATTAAATGACAAGTTAAACATCATTTCCTCTATATCAGTTATTTAATGATGTAGCAAAGTACATCACCTAGAGGCAGAAATACCATTCGACCCAGTAATGTCGATGCTAGGTATATACCTAAAGAAATATAAGTCATTCTATTACAAAGACACATTCATGTGTATGTTCATTACAGCACTATTCACAATAGTAAAGACATGGAATCAACCCAAACGCCTATCAATGATAGACTGGATAAATAATATGTGGTACATATACACCATGGAAGATTACGCAGCAATGAAAATGAATGAGATCATGTCCTTTGCAGGGACATGGGTAGAGTTGGAAGCCATTATCCTCAGCAAACTAATGCAGGAAGAGAAAACCTAACCCTGCATGGTCTCATTTATAAGTGGGAGCTGAACAATGAGAACACATGCAAGGAGCAGCACATACTGGGCACCTGTGGGAGGTTAGGGGAAGGAAGAACATCAAGAAGAATAGCTAATGAATACTGGGCTTAATACCTGGGTGATGTGATAATCTGTGCGGTAAAAACTATGGTACATGTCTACCTATGTAACAAACCAGCACATCTTGCATATGTACCTGAACTTATAATAAAAGTTTTTTTAAAAAAAAAAAAACACAGAAGGAGGACTGTCACTGCACATTGATTTGGTTTCATTTTAGGAGTAAGACTAAAACAACTTTTGAACCTCTGGTGACTGAATAATGTGTAAATGATATAAATGATACAAATTGGAGAAGATCACAACTGATAAAGTAATTTTGAAAGAGAAAGGGTCGAAACAAAAGGAGTGTAAAACATGAAACTCTTATTTTTTGTGTTAGATATTAATATATAAATTCAAAATTTTTTAAAAATTGTAAACACAGATGTATTTAAATATAAGCATATATTTAAATATATTGATAATTTAATTGTGTAGTAAATCATTAAAGTTAGGAAACTATTTAAATTAATATAATTAGTAATTGGTTTGTTTAAATTATTAACGTATATGCTTATATTCATGCAGGTATATAATGTTTAAGGTAAACATTACAAATTAATACAACAAAAGATGGTTGAGAAATGAAGGGAAAGAAGTTGTAAGAAGTAATAAACATTAACGAAAGCATAGTCCATTAGTACTTAAGGCCTACGCATCAAGAAAGTCTCAAAGGAACTTTCTCAAATGAATATACATGTGTATTGTTTTGTTTAATTTTAATTGAAAAGTAAAAATATATATTTGTGTTGAATAATATGATGTTTGGGTATATGTATGCATTATAGAACAGTTAAATGAAGATGTTTAGAATACGTATTACCTCACATCCTTATCACTGTTTTGTATTAAGAAGATTTAAAATTTACTCTCATAGTCATTTTCAAGTATACAATATACTGTCATTACCTGTAGTCACCAATTAATGTAGAGAAATACTGATGTGCATATTAATGTATCTTTTATTCTTCCTAACTAAAATTGTGCGTCCTTGAACAACTGTTCAATTCCTTCATCCCCCAGGCTCTAGAGACTACCAGTATACTCCCTGATTCTATGTTCTCAAGATTTTCGGATTCCACATATAAGTAAGGTTATGTGGTATTTGTCTTTCTGTGCCCAGCTTAGTTTACTCCTCCAGGTTTATTCGTGTTGTTACAAATGAAATAATTTCTTCTTTTTTAAAGGTTAAGCACTATTGAATTGTGTGAATATACCAGATTATTCTTTATCCATTCATTTGTTAATGGATACTTAGTTTGTTTCCATATCTTGGCTATGGTGAATAATGCTGCAGTGAACGTAAGAAGGCAGATATCTCTTTGACATACAGATTTTATTTCTTTTGAATATACACTTAGTACTAGGAAGGTTGGGTCATATGATAATTCTATATTTAATTATTTTAGGAATCTCAATATTACTTGCCAAAATGACTTTCCTACTTTACACATCCCCAACAAATGTATAAAAGATTTCCCCTTCCTCCACATCCTCACCAAGAGGGATCTTTCATCTCCTTGGTAATAATCATTCCAACAGGTAAGAAGTGATATCTCATTGTGGTTTAATTTGCATTTCCCTGATGACTAGTGATGTTGAGCATTTTTTTTTGTGTGTGTGAATCTGTTTTCCATTTTGATGTCTTCTTTTGAGAAATGTCTGTTTAGGTTCTTTGCCCATTTTTAATCATGCTATTTATTTTCTTTCTATTAAGTTGAATTATTTATATATTTTGGATATTAGCCCTTTATCAGGTGTATGGTTTGCAAATATTTTCTCTTATTCTGTGAGTTGTCTCTTCACTCTATTGATTGTTTCCTTTGCTGTGCAGAAGCTTTTTAGTTCGATGCAATTCCATTTGTCTATTTTTGTTTTCGGTGCCTATCCAAAAAAACATTGCCGACACCAATTTCATGAAGTTTTCTCTTATATTTCCTTTTAGTAGTTTTATAGTTTTGATCTAATGTTTAAGTATTTAATTCATTTTCAGTTTATTTTTGTATATGGTGTGAAATAAAGTTCAAATTTCATTCTTCAGCATATGGATGTCCAGTTTGTCCAGCACCATTTATTGTTGATTTTGTACCATGAAACTTTACTGAATTCATTTATTAGTTCTAATAGTTTTTTGGTGGACTCTTTTGGGTTTTCTCTATATAAGATTATATTGTCTGCAAACAGGAAAAATTTAACTTCTTCCTTTCTAACATACCTGTTTTAATAATTGGAATAAATGATAATAAATTTATACAGTTACAAATCATACATAAGTGAAAGAACAGTAAGATAATTCTAATAACAACAAAGTTATAGCAGGATGAAATATATTCAGGTACCCCAAAATAGAAAAAAAATGATATACATAGTAAAGACACATGTAAACTAATTCTTTAATTTTAAAAAGGTAAAGTTAAATAGGTAAACAGTTTAATCAATTGAAAAGAGAGCATCTACAAATACACAAATAAGAATGAGGATCATCATTGATAAGAGAATAAGAGACTAATTTGTTCAGTAAAATTCAGTTCATTTTGATAACCTAGACAATCAGTTATTTTCTCTGAAACTGACTCCCTAAAATATCCAAATCCTAAAGAAGCCAATTTTACATATATTCAAATGTGTAAACTATTCCCCATGCCCCATAACAAAGCATCATGTCCATGGAAAGTCATAAAACATAAAGCAAATTCTAATGCTATTTAAGACAGTCCAGAATATAGAAAAGTGGGAAAAAATTCAAAATGCTTTCATGAGGTTGTTATACAAACCTGACCTGACTTAGATGTCATGAAAAATAAACCTCTGGTCAAATTTCACGTATAACAATTGTTTAAAAATCTCAATGAATAATTAACAATCTGAATGCAATAGCTCATTTAAAGGAATATCCACTTGGATTCATGCCAGGAACAAAAGAACCACAAATTATAATAGGCAAAAATATATAGTTGTAGTTGTAGATATTGAAAATTTTATATTTTTAAAGATAGAAATAAGAGAGAAAATTACTATTATGAGCAGGAAAATAAGATTAAATAACTTACTTGGGTGTAATATCAAACATAGGGTATGAACGACATGCAAGAAATATACAAATTATATTTAAAATACTGCTAACAGACATATTTTTATTTGAATCAATGGCAAGATTTCTTCTATTTCCAAATATACATTGCTATCAAAAATATGTCAACTTTCCATAAATAATTTCTAGCATACTTAATTAAAATAATAGCAGGATTAGTTTATTCAGTATTTGTTGTCTTTAAGAACTAGACATTGGTTAAACAGTTGCTATAAAAAAAAGAGTGGATTCCTGCTCCAAGATGCTGATTAGATGAAGCCAGGAGGAGCATCTCCCACTGGGGGACCAGGACATCAGAAAGAATGGTGCACTTCTGGCAGATTTTCAGAAGGAAGGCATTGACAGTGAATGGAGAGAAGACACAGATGCTAGTCTGAACCACAGAAAAGCTAGGGACAATGCACTGGGCTACTGGGCACCAGAACTTATTCCTGGCCCCTAATGACTCCTGTGGAAGGGGTGAGTTGAACCGGCAAGGAGCAATCCACTCATGCCACGGACCTCTGGTTTCCCAGTAGGAGGAGACCCCTTGAGCATCATGGACACTTGAGTTGCCAAGGAGAGCTGCTTAAGGAAGTGGTGGTGCAGAACTCCAGCCAGTGTGGCAACCAGAGGGTTTGGTGCAGGAGTGTCTGTAGTGGAGGTGCAGAAGCATCTGTAGTGGAGCATAGCCAGAGATGCCCAGCCCCTTAGGCTTGACTTGCTCCTATAGCAGACTTTAGCCCTAGGGGAATTGTTGGACCTGAACTCTACAGGGAGATCTTGCTCATGAGATTGGGCCAGTCTGACCTGAGCACCCCTGGGTCTGCTGGCCTCTCCTGTGTCCCTAGCCTGGCCATTTTTGCTTTAAGTGGAGCACCCAAGTGCCTCCCAGGGGCCTGCATCATAGCTCTTGTGGTGGTGGACTGCACCTGACCAGCAGTGTGCTCCAACAGAGCAACCCCCATGGACACACACCAGCCCTCCTGTGTCCTCCTCCCACTGCAGCCTGTGTAACTTTACCTGCATGTAATCTCCCATGGCCACCCCTCATATCGCTCTGCCTAGTATGTATGTGCAGGCAGACATTGCCCTTTTATCCTTGTCAGAGTGTGTGTGTGCCTGGACCCTGCCATGCCACTGCTGTTGGCATAGGTGCACACCACTTTCACCTCATCGCCTCAGCTGCACTGTCATTGTCATCAGAGTGTTACGGGCACAAAGCTGCCAGCCCCATCCCTGCAGCACCCCACGTCTGTGCTGACACTGCCACTTGTGCAAAACTAGTCACAGAAAACAGCAGACCCACCTATACCCTAAGCATTCACTGCTATCCACATGTACACACATAGAGGGGGCACACAATCCTGCACCCACCAGNGCCTCAGCTGCACTGTCATCGTCATCAGATTCTTACTGGCCCTAAGCTGCCAGCCCCATCCCTGCAGCACCCCACGTCTGTGCTGACACTGCCACTTGTGCAAAACTAGTCACAGAAAACAGCAGACCCACCTATACCCTAAGCATTCACTGCTATCCACATGTACACACATAGAGGGGGCACACAATCCTGCACCCACCAGTGCTCCACCCCCTAACTAACATCACAACCAGTGCAAACATGACACAGTTACTAACAGGGAGCCCCCACGTTTCCAAGCCATGTTGCCATTGCTGTGAACACCTGCACAGAAGCCAGCACCCTGGCACCCATTGGCACACTGCCACAGCCAATGAGCATGCACCCCACCACACTGTCACTGCTGCTGCTGCTGGCATATGCAAATTAGAATAGATCCCACTTATACTGACCTGAAAAGGGCTTTGGCTGGCAACATTCATCAGAGAATTGTGACTAGCAATCCAGGAGCACCTCAACCCCTCGAGTGCAGCAGGTTCCTCACCTGGAGGAGCCAAAAAATCAAAGCTAGGGCCTGATAACCAATCTCAGAGGTAGAACATACAGTCCCAAAGCCCTGAGCTGAGCCTCGGCCCCTAAAATCTTCCAGATACAAATCCAGTCAACTAAACCCACCTTCTCCCACAATCAAACCATCAAGTTCATCAAAGAAAAGAAAAGAAAAAAAAAATACATCCAAAGGACACCAACCTCAAAAACTGAATACACATCACCCCACAAAGATTAGAAAGAACGAGTGCAAGATCTCTGACAGCTCAAAAAGCCAAAGTGTTTTCTTTCCTCCAAACGACTGCACTAGATCCCCAGCAAGCTTTCTTAACTGAAATGAAATGGTTGAAATGACAGAAATAGATTTCTGAATATGGATTGAAACAAAGATCATTGAGATTCAAGATAATCTTTAAATGGAATCTTAGGAAGCTGAGAATCACAATAAAATGATACAGGAGCTGCAGACAAAATAGTGTAGAAAAGAATGTGTCCATACTGCCCAAAGTAATTTATAGATTCAATGTTATTCTCATCAAGCTATCCATTGACTTTTGTCACAGAACCAGAAAAAACTACTTTAAATTTCACATGGAATAATTAAAAAAAAAAGAGCCCGTACAGCCAAGACAATCCTAAGCGAAAATAACAAAGCTGGAGGCATCACACTACTTGACTTCAAACTATGCTACAAATGTACAGTAACCAAAACAGCATGGTACTGGTAACCAAAACAGATATATAGAGCAACAGAACAGAACAGAGGCCTCAGAAATAACACCACACATCTACAACCCTCTGACCTTTGACAAACCTGACAATAACAAGCAATGGGGAAAGGAATCCCTATTTAATAAATGGTGCTGGGAAAACTGGCTAGCCATATGCTGAAAACTGAAAGTGGACTACTTCCTTACACCTTACACAAAAATTAACTCAAGATGGATTAAAGACTTAAATTTAAAACCTAAAACCACAAAAACCCTAGAAGAAAACCGAGGCAATACCATTCAGGACATAGGCATGGGCAAAGATTTCATGACTAAAACACCAAAAGCAATTGCAGCAAAAACCAAAATTGGCAAATGGAATCTAATTAAACTAAAGAGCTTCTGCACAGCAAAAGAAACTATCATCAGAGTAAACAGGAAAAATACAGAATGGGAGAAAATTTTTGCAATCTATCCATCTGACAAAAGTCGAATATNACATAGGCATGGGCAAAGATTTCATGACTAAAACACCAAAAGCAATTGCAGCAAAAACCAAAATTGGCAAATGGAATCTAATTAAACTAAAGAGCTTCTGCACAGCAAAAGAAACTATCATCAGAGTAAACAGGAAAATACAGAATGGGAGAAAATTTTGCAATCTATCCATCTGACAAAAGTCGAATATCCAGAATCTACAAGGAACTTAAACAAATGTACAAGAAATAAAAAAACAACTCCGTCAAAAAGTGGACAAAAGATATGAACAGACATTTATCAAAAGAAGACATTTATGTGGCTAACACACATATGATAAAAAGCTCATCATCACTGGTCATTAGAGAAATGCAAATCAAAACCACAATGAGATACCATCTCATGCCAGTTAGAATGGTGATCATTAAAAAGTCTGGAAATAACAGATGCTGGTGAAGATGTGGAGAAATATGAACACTTTTTTACTGTTGGTGGGAGTGTAAATTAGTTCAACCATTGTGGAAGACAGTGTGGCAATTCCTCAAGGATCTAGAACTAGAAATACCATTTGACTCAGCAACCCCATTACTAGGTATATACCCAAAGGAACATAAATCATTCTATTATAAAGACATATGCACACTTATGTTTATTGCAGCACTATTTACAATAGCAAAGACTTGGAACCAACCCAAATGCCCATCAATTGTAGACCGGATAAAGAAAATGTGGCACCTATACACCATGGAATATTATGCAGACATAAAGAAGAATGAGTTAATGTCCTTTGCAGGAACATGGATGAAGCTGGAAATTATCATTCTCAGCAAGCTAATACAGGAAGAGAAAACCAAACATTGCATGTTCTCACTCATAAGTGGGAGTTAAATGATGAGAACACATGGAGACAGGGAGGGGAACATCACACACCTGGGCCTGTAGAGGGGTTGGGGGAAAGCAGAGGGAGAGCATTAGGACAAACACCTAATGCATACAGGGCTTAAAACCTAGATGATGGGTTCATAGGTGCAGCAAACCACCATGGCACATGTATACCTATGTAACAAACCTGCACATTCAGCATATGTATCCTAGAAATTAAAGTGGAAAAAAAAATATAACTGACCAGAGAGAGCTGAAAAATATAATACAAGAATCATATAATGCAATTGTAAGTGTTGACAGCTCAATAGACAAAGCTCAAGAGTCTGAAGGCTGGTTTTCTGAAATAAGACAGAATAGAAAACAAAAGAATGAAAAGGAATGAACAAAGCCTCTCAGAAATACGGGATTATGTAAAGATAATGAATCTGTTACTCATCGGCATCCCTGGAAAAGATGGGCAGAATGCAATAAATTTGGAAAACAGATTTCAGAATATCATCAAGAATAACTTCCCCAACCTAGCTACAGAGGACAACACTTAAATTCAGGAAACACAGAGAACTCCTCCAAAATACTTTACAAAAATGTCATCTCCGAGACACAAAATCATCAGATTCTCCAAGGTCAAAATGAAAGAAAACATGGTAAAGGCAGCAAGAGAGAAAGAACAGGTTACCTAAAAGTGAAGCTCATCAGAATAGTAGCTGACCTGAGCAGAAATCCTATGAGACAGCAGAGATTGAGTGACTATATTCAGCATTCTTAAAGAAAGGAAATTCCAACCAAGAATTTCATATCCTACCAAACTAAGCTTCATAAGTGAAGGACAAATAAGATCCTTTTCACACATGCAAATGCTGGGGGAATTTTTTTTTTTTTCAGACCTTCATTACAAGAATCACTAAATATAGAAAGGAAAAGTCATTACCAGCCACTACAAAAGCACACTAAAGTACACAGATCAGTGACCTGATAAAGAAGCCACACAGACAAGTTGGCATAATAGGCAACTAACAACATAATGATTATATCAAACCAGCACCTATCAATGTAATATTGATGCAAACAGGCTAAATGTTCAAGACCCAATAGAATGCTGTCTTCAAGAGATCCATCTCATATGCAATATCATCCATAGGCTCAAGATAAAGGGATGAAGAATATCTACCAAACAAATGGAAAACAGAAAAAAGCAAGGATTGTGATCCTAATTTTAGAAAAAAGCAGACTGTAAATCAACAAAGATTAAAAAAGACAAAGAAAGTCATTAAATAATAGTAAAGGGTTCAATTTAACAGGAAGACCTAATTGTCTTAAATACATATTGACAGAACAGAGGAGCACCCAGATTCAAAAAGCAAGTTCTTTGAGACTTTCAAAAAGACTTTGATTTCCACACTATAACACTGAGAAACTTCAACACCTCACTGACCTTATTAGACAGATCATTAAGGCAGAAAATTTACAAAGATATTCAGGATGTTAACTCAGTATTAGACCACATGGACCTGATAGATCTCTACATAACTCTCTACCCCAAAACAACAAAATATACATTCTTCTCATTGCCACATGGCACATACATTAAAATTGATCACACAATCAGACATAAAACTATCCTCAGCAAATACAAAGAACGGAAATTATACCAACCACTTTCTTGGGCCACAGTGCAATAAAAATAAAATTCAAGATTTAGAAAAACACTCAAAATTATACAATTACATGGAAATTAAACAACCTCATTTGGGTAAATAATGAAACTATGGCAAAAATCAAGAAGTTCTTTGAAACGAATGAGAACAAATATACAATATAAAAAAATCTCTGGGATACAGCCAAGGCAGGGTTAAGAGGGAAATTTATAGCACTAAACACCCACATCAAAGAGTTAAAATGCTCTCAAATAAATAACCTGATATCACAACTAAAATAACTAGAGAAACAGGAGCAAACCAATCCTAAAGCTAGCAGAAGACAAAAAATAACCAAAATCAGAGGTGAACTGAAAAGTATTGAGAGAAGAAACCCCACTCAAAAGATCAACAAATTCAGGAGCTGTTTTTTTGAAAAAACAAAAATAAGATAGATCTCTAGCTACACTAATAAAGAAGAAAAGAGAGAAGATCCAAATAAACACAATTAGAAACTGACAAAGAGGATATTACCACTGACGCCACAGAAATACAAATAACCATCAGAGACTACTACGAACGTCTGTATGCACACAGACTAGAAAACTTAGAAGAAATGAATAAATCTCTGGACATATACACACTTCCAAATCTAACTAGAAAGAAATTGATGTCCTGAACGACCAATAATGAGCTCCAAAATTTAATCAGTAATAAGTAGCCTACCAACCAAAGAAAGCCCAGGCCTAGACAGATTCATAGTCAAATTCTACCTCATGTACAAAGAACTGGTACCATTACTACTGAAACTATTCCAGAAAATTGAGGAGGGATTTTATTCTGAGAAGCTAGCATCATCTTGATACCAAAACCTGGCAGTGCACAGCAAAAAAAGAAAACATCAGGTAAATATCCTTGATGAACATTGATGAAGAAATTCTCAACAAGATACTAACAAATTGAATACAGCAGTACATGAAAAAGCTAATTCATCATGCTCAAGTAGCCTTTATCCATAGGATGCAAGGTTGGTTCAACACATGCAAATTACTAAATGTGATTTATCACTTAAACAGAACTAAAGCCAAAAACCACATGATTATCTCAATAAATATAGAAAAAGTTTTCAACAAAATTCAACATCCCTTCATGTGAAAAACACTTAGCAAATTAGGTATTGAAGAAATATAAATCAAAGTAATAAGAGCCATCTATGACAAACCCACAGCCAACATCATACTGAAAAGGCAAAAGCTGGAAGTGTTCCCCTTGAAAACTGGCACAAAAGAAGGATACCCTCTCTCACTCTCTCATTATTCCTATACAACATAGAACTGTAAATCTTGGCTGGAGCAATCTGGCAAGAGAAATAAATAAAGGACATCCAAATAGGAAGAGAGGAAGTCAAACTATCCCTGTTTGCAGACAACATGATCCTGTATCTAGCAAATCCCACAATATTGGCTCAAAAACCCCTTAGGCAGATAAATAACTTCAGCAAAGTTGCAGGATACAAAATCAATGTACTAAAACTGCAAGCATTTCTATATGCCAACAAGAGTCAAGAAGAGAGCCAAATCAAGAAAGCAATCCCATTCACAATTGCCACAAAAAAGAATAAAATACCTAGAAATACAGCTAACCAGGGAGGTGAAAGATCTCTACAAGGAGAATTAGAAAATACTGGTCAAAGAAATCAGAGATGACACAAACAAACGGAAAATCATTCCACACTCATGGATGAAAGAATTATGAAAATGGCCATACTAACCAAAGGAACTTACAGGTTCAATGCTATTTTTATTAAACTACCAATGGCATTCTTCAGAAAACTAGAAAAAAAAATATTTTCAAAGTCATATGGAACTAAAAAAGAGCCTGCATAGCCAAAGCAATCCTAAACGAACAAACAAACAAACAAACAAACAAACAAACAAAAGCTGGAGGCATCATGGCACCTGATTTTAAACTATATACTAGGGGGCTGCAGTAACCAAAACAGCATGGTACTGGTACAAAAATTGACCCGGAGACCTATGCAAAGGAATAGAGAGCACAGAAATAAGGCTGTACACATACAACCATCTGATCTTTGACAAAGCTGACTAAACAAGCAATGGAAAAAGAGGTCCCTATTCAATAAATAGTGCTGGGATAACTGGCTAGTCATATGTAGAAGATTGAAACTGGACCTCTTCCTTACACCATATACAAAAATCAACTGAATACGGATTAAGGACTTAAATATAAAACCCCAAACTATAAAAACCCTGGGAGACATCCTAAGTAATACCATTCTGGACATAGGAACTGGCAAAGATTTCATGACAAAGATACCAAAAGCAATTGGAACAAAAGTAAAAAATGGACAAATGGAATCTAAGGAAACTAAAGAGTTTTTGCACAGCAAAAGAAATTTCAGCAGCATAAATAGGCAACCTACAGAATGGAAGAAAATATTTTTATACTATGCATCTGAGAAAGGTCTAATATCTAGAATCTATAAGGACCTGAAATTTACAAAATAAAGACAAATCACCCCGTTAAGAAATGGGCAAAGGACATTTACAGACACTATTCAAAGAAGACACACATGTGACCCCAAAGCATGTGAAAAAAAGCTCCATATCACTGATTACCAGAGAAATGCAAGTCAAAACCACAATATGATACCATCTCATACCAGTCAGTATGGCTATTACTAAAAAGTCTAAAGATAACAGGTGCTGGCAAGGTTGTGGAGAAATGATCACTTATACCACTTCTGGTGGTAGTGTAAATTAGTGTAAATTAGCTCAAGCATTGTGGGAAGCAGTGTGGCAATTCCTTAAAGAGCTAAAACAGAACTGCCATTCAACCCAGCAATCCCATTACTGGGTATGCACCCAAAGGAATATAAATCCTTCTGTCATAAAGATATATGCATGCATATGTTCATTGCAGCACTATTCACAATAGCAAAGAGAGGGAATCAACCTAAATGCACATCAGTGGTAGACAGGATAAATAAACCATATGACATATACAAAATGGAATACTATGTAGCCATAAAAAAGAATAAGATCATGTCTTTGCAGGAACATGGATAGAGCTGGAGGTCAGTACCCTTAGCAAATTAATGCAAGAACAGAAAAGCACATACCACATATTCTCACTATATGAGAACATGTAGTGGAAATTATATGATGAGAACTCGTGAACACAAAGAGAGCAAGAAACGCTGGGTTCTACCTCAGAATGGAGAATAGAATGAGGGAGAGGGGAAGAAAAAATAACTCTTGGGTATTAGGCTTAGTACCTGGGTGACAAAATAATACTTACATTACACACATAAATATGTACATATTTATTCATGTACATTAACTAATAATTAATTATATACATATGTATATATGTACATGTATATAAATACATACAATTACTAGAAAAATACCAGAAACACTATTTAAAAGGTTTTATAGCAAAATAAAGACAAAACTAGAAGCAAATTATTTTAGCAGACAGGCTAATTTTCTTAAACCATAAAAACACACATTTGATGAGCATGATGCCTGTAATCCCAGCAGTTTAGAAGGCTATGGCAGGAGGATTGCTTCAGGTCAGGAGTTTGAGACCAGCCTGGGTAACATAGTGTGACCCGTCTCTAATAACAATTAAAAAAAAAAAAAAAAGTCAGTCTTCCTGGTGTGCACCTATGGTCCCAGCTACTCTAGAGGCTAAGGTGACAGTATTGCTTGAGCCCAGGAGGTCAAGGATACAGTGAGCCCTGATAGTGCCACTACACTCCAACCTGGGCAACAGAGTGAGACCGTGTCTTAAAAAACAAACACTCAAACCAACCAATCAAACAGAAAAAGCTACACATTTATATTCTTGCAAAAGCTTGCAAGGAATACATGTAATGTCTCTAATTTCTACTGTATACATATAATATAAAATGATATATAATGCCATCATATATTAATAAATGCTTACACTCCATTTCATATTAAGGAAATCTATATATTTTTTATAAAATACATTTTAAACTTAAATAATGTCTTAATATTTTATAACTGTGAAATATTATTTTGTAACTATTGCATATTATAATTTACCAAATAAATAACTTTAATAACTAGGAAAACATAGACAACGACTCACTGATTTTTAAAAAATGTTTTTCCAATTTCATATTTTCACATAGGAAACAATTTATAAAATGTAAGTCCTTGGGTATTTTTAAATTCCCTTATCATCATATGCATGTATAAAATTATTAAAGCAAATTAATTTGTTTTGATGAGTAAAGTAATATTCTTTATTTTATCAGCCACAGTAGTATTTTATCATCTTTGTACCAGCTTGATAATTTGGCAGTGATACAATATTATGAATTATGAATAGAATTTTCTGATTAACATGCTATCCTGTGAATCTTATTTTGTTGTAATAAACTGAAAATGATGATAGCTCTTTAGGTATTCTAATTAAAGTTTTAAATGATCAATGTACCGAGAAAACAAATTAGGTCAGGTATCTTTTTAGCAAGAAAGAACCACTTAGAATAATTCTTAAATTGTTGTTTTTTTCTTTGTTGCTTTTACTCCTAATACAAAGATTTTCTTTCAATAGCAAATTCCTTGATCATTAGCCACAACTTCTTTTGTTTATTCATCAGCAAAAAACTATAAATAAACAAATTAAATAAATATACCTTTGCCTAATTCATTTTCAAATCAATTTTGCTATGTGTTAATTGGAAATGTAAATGTAAAATAGCCTCCAAAACCAAAAGATAAACTCATCTGATTATATCACTATAAGAAATAATCTGCAGAGTAAAATGTACTCTGGCAAAGTCTTGTAAAATAAGTATCTTTACAAAAGAAAAATCAGTATAATAAGAAGACTTTTAAATTGGATGGAGCTACTCTTCCTAAGATGGCATTGTGAAATACAACATGCTCTTATCCTTAAAAAATAGTATTTTTATGTTGTTAGCATTTGAACTCAAACTTACATTTTTCTATTAGGATAATTAGCTTTTTATACTAAAGACACAATGGTTTTGTGATACTTTTGTGGAATCACAGTTAACTGGTGCAAATCCTGTTTTACCACTGATGAGTTTTGTGACCTTGATTACATGATCTTCTAAAGAGTCACATATGAGATTTTTGTATAACATTTCCCAAATAAATATATTTATAGAGCATGTTTGGACATTTTGTTTTGCCTTAGTTTTTATTTGAGCTATTTTGTTTTATAGTAGTCTTGTTTGTCACCAAAAAATACTTTCAGAAACAAAAAGGGAACTAACAAGAAGCATAGGAAAAAAGAAATAAGGAAAGCAGAAAGAGAATAAAGAAAAAAAGACCTAAGAGAGAAGGGAAGTAATCTGTACATATTTATATCTGTTCAATTTCTAGATTTTCATGCTCATTTGTTATATCCATACACCTTACTATTCACAGTGATAAATACAAATATCAAAATGTAAGAGGTGAAGCTATATCATTTCTTATAGAAAGCTTGTTTTGCATTTCTTATATTTTTAAATGAGAGTGTAGTTTCATGATGATAATTTAAAATCTTGACACAATAAAAAAATTGTTAAATTTGAGTGCATTAATAAATTCGTTGGAAGGTTTTATATGTTGTATATGTATGTGCCTCTTTGCAGATTACATCAAAGGCAAGTGTAATTGTTCTAGTGTACAAAGTGCTCTAAAGTCAATTAGTCATTTAAAAACTATATAGTATAGGGGGCTTCCCAGTGTGGCTGAGTTTAAATAATCCTTTGTCTCTAAAGAACAACAATAGAGCTTGATTAAAATTTCATAAATAACAATTTCTGAACTCTCAAATTTGACCAGCAATAAAGAACTGTTGGGATTCACTCAGGATGATGGCAGAAATATTAAAGGGAAACATTAGGGAAAGTTATAGGGAATAGACACAAACCTTCTTGGAAGGCCGAAAAGTTACATAGCTTCTAATAATTGAACAGGCTGAAGGCAGCCGGTTCTTACCTTAGAGAATTAGGTCATAGGGTAAATAATAGGGACAATAGAGACTTCCTCAGTTAAGTTTGTTTACCCTACCTCCATTGAGTAACCTTTGAGCCAGATGGCCCTCTCTGGGGGAGGTTGACCGAGGATGTTGCCCCCTAATGGTATTTACGTTAAACCCGGGTACCTGAGTTTTAATCATTGGTAGAACTACCCTCTTAACCATGTTAATTATCCTCAAGCGTGTTTACTCAAAGCTTCTGTTGTTAATTGTATATTAAATAAATGCCTGGAGTGCAAGCTGCTCAGGGCAGGCCGAAGTGACAAACCTCTCTTGGTTTGCAGGTGGTCAGACACTCAGCAGGACTGGCAAAACATAATATCTGTGTGTCCGTGTACGTTTTATTCATCTGTCATTTGGGTCTTGTGAGGAGCAATACCTCAAAGAACAAATTGATTTGTTCATGAAAATGAGCTTCAAATGAGAACAGTGCAGCTCATTTTAGTTGGAAAAGAAGGTAAAAAACCTGCATCAGCATCACCCAGTAAAAGTAGTGAAATCAGTGGCAAATGAATATAATAGGACATCAACTCTGCTAACTTGAAGTGGTCCTGATTGAAAAAAAATAAAATAAAATCAATGGATTAACAGGCTAGATAGAAATGTCATGAGGAGATTCTGGAAATAAGATTGACATACAAAAGTTTGATAGCTCTTCAGGTGCTTTTTGTGCACACGTGCACTGGAAACCGAAAGGGTTCCAGGCCATCCACACATCTCTGACTGCCTGAAACACTACACGAATAAGCAGAAAATAAGCAATAAATTCTGATGAAAAGTAAGAGTCAGGAAACATCTGAAAATTGATGAATATTAAATGCATTTTCTAACCCACACACAGAATTGAAGTCTTACTGGCTCAATGTATTTGACCACAAAGTCTGTCCAATTTAAGCTGACCATTGAGATGTATCACACAAAGGTGTCCCCTAGCAAATCAGGCTCAAATATAAAAATAAGTAAATAAACAAAAATAAACACAAAACAAACAGGAAAGGGACCTGAAATAATGCTTACGGTGACAGAGGCATATTCTCTGGGCTTATTTCAGGGAAGTTATTAAGCAAACAGTAATAACTCTGAGGGGAAAAGAATCAGAATCAATAGTTACTACATAATATTCCCTCATCATATATTTTTCAACAAATATTATAAGGTGTACTAAGAAACATAAAAGTGTGACCCTATGCAAAATAGAAGCAATTAATAGTAATTTTCACTGGGTTGGCCTAGATGTTGAATTTATCAGAAATAAGTACTTCAAAGTAGTTATATAAATATATTCAAAGAACTAAAGTAATGTTAATGAAATAAAGATAACATGGGAAGTGTAGTGTCAACTGAATCAACAATTAGAGAATATCAAAAGGGATAAAATTATTTAAAAGACCACATGAAAATTCTGGAATGAGAAACAAATTTGAGAGTAAAAATAAAATTTCTCGAGGGGCTACGTGGTTCATTTGGGATAACAGGAAAAAAAAAAAATCCAGTGAACTTGAAGCCAGAGAAATAGGATTTATCTAATCGGAAGAAATTAGAAATAAAGATGAGGACAAATCAACAGAACTTCAGAGACCTGTGTAAACACACAAAATGTGCCTATGCATGTGATGGAAATATGAAAAGGATGGGGGAGAGAAAGGAGCAGAAAAATAATTTGAAAACTTATGCCTAAAATATTCTCAAAACTGATAAAAATACATTAATTTATGTATTCACTAAGTTCAATGAACTCCTATTAGAATAAAAACAGAGATTAACAGCTAGGCAAAATCAGAGTTTAACTAGTCAAAGTCAAATTATAAAAGAAAATCTTGAAAACAGGAGAAAAACAAGTCATCATGAATAGGAACATGACAATATGATTAACAGTTAAGTTCTTGTCAAGAAAAATGGAGTCCAGAAGACAGTGGAATGACATATTCAGAGTGCTGAAAGAAAAGTGATGTGTTTCTGCATTTCAAAAATAGTTTATTTTAACTAGTATTAGCAATGATTCTTTTTATTATTATTATTATTATTATTATTATTATTATTATACTTTAAGTTCTAGGGTACATGCGCATAACGTGCAGGTTTGTTACATATGTATACTTGTGCCATGTTGGTGTGCTGCACCCATCAACTCATCAGCACCCATCAACTCCTCATTTACATCAGGTATAACTCCCAGTGCAATCCCTCCCCCCTCCCTCCTCCCCATAATAGGCCCCTGGTGTGTGATGTTCCCCTCAGTCCAAGTTATCCCATTGTTCATATCCACCTATGAGTGAGAACATGCAGTGTTGGTTTCTGTTTCTTGTGATAGTTTGCCTGAGAATGAATGTGTTTCCAAGCTGCATCCATGTCCCTACAAAGGACACAAACTCATCCTTTTTTATGTGGCTGCATAGTATCCATGGTGTAGATGTCCACATTTTCTAATCAAGTCTGCCACAGATGGGACATTTGGTTGATTCAAGTTTTGCATTGTGAATGGTGCCACAGTGAAGCATACGTGTGCATGTGTCTTGTATAGCAGCATGAGTTATAAATCCTTTGGGTATATACCCAGTATGGGATGGCTTGGGTCGTATGTTACTTCTAGTTCTCGATACTTGGGAATCGCCATATCTGTTTTCTATAATTGGTTGAACTAGTTTACAATCCACCAACCAGTGTAAAAGTGTTCCTATTTCTTCCACATCCCTCTCCAGCATCCTGTTGGTTTCTGACTTTTTTTATGATTGCCATTCTATACTGTGTGAGAATGGTAATCCTCAATTTGTTGGTTTTGATTTACATTTCTTCTGATGCCAGTGGATGATGAGCCATTTTTCATGTGTCTGTTGGCTGTATGCTTGTCTTCTTTTGAGAAATGTCCGTGCATATCTTTGCCCACTTTTGAAATGGGGGTTTTTTCTTGTAAATTTGAGTTTCTTGTAGAATTCCTGGATATTAGCCCCTTTGTCAGAATGAGTAGATTGCCATAAAATTTTCTCCCATTCTGAGGTTGCCTGTTTACTCTAATGGTAGTTTCTTTTGCTTGCAGAAAGCTCTTAGTTTTAATTAGATCCCATTTGTCAATTTTGGCTTTTGTTGCCGTTGCTTTTTGGTGTTTTAGGCATGATCCTTAGCACATGGCCTATGCCCCCTGAATGGTATTACCTAGGTTTTTCTTCTAGAGTTTTTTATGGTATTGGTCTAGACATATTAAGTCTCTAATCCATCTTGAATTAATTTTCAGAGCAATGGTTCTATGTGTTTAGCCCCATGAAGACAAATGTGTGTGTTTGTGTGTGTGTGTGTGTGTGTGTGTGCGTGTGTGTGTGTGTGTGTGTGTGAGAGAGAGAGAGAGAGAGAGAGAGAGAGAGAGATTTCTGTTTTAGTCCATTCTCATACTGATAATAAAAAGACATACCTGAGACTCGGTAATTTACAAAGAAAAGAAGTTTAATGGACTCACAGTTCCACATGGCTGGAGAGGCCTCACAATCATGGCAGAAGATGAAGGAAGAGCAAAGGGACTTCTACATGCTGTCGGGCAAGACAGCATGTGCAGGAGAACTCCCATTTATTCAACCATCGGATCTCCTGAGACGTATTCCCTATAAGGAGAACAGCACAGGAAAAATCCACTCCCATTATTCAGTTATCTCCCACAGGGTCCCTCCCTGGACACGTCGGGGCTGTTACAATTCAAGATGAGATTTGGGTGGGGACACAGCCAAACCATTTGAATTTCATTATTTAAAATGAATGGACAACTACTGGCATTTACCTAAATGACATATCTCTTTAATCTCACAAAAATTACCAGGAAAAATTCTGGGTACTTCCTATTATAGAATTCAGAGTTTCAGCAAGAGAGATGACAGGCTATGAGAGCTTGGAATTATCAGTGAGTCTCAACACATAAGTATCTCTGTATCATAAAAATATTTTCACTTATTTTCTTATAAATGTTGTTCCTCTAAAACCTATTTTATTTCTGAAGTGTTTCAGATTTTCAATTTTAAAAATAAACACCTGCAATATATAGTAAATTTATTTATATAAAGGTAATAATGTTTCAGCATATGCAATGGAAACCCAACTAGTCAAATTTTGTAGTAATAAAGTGAATTACTCCGTCTTTGTCTTTTCAGCTGTTAAATGACTTTGAGAATATTTTGAAATTAATGTGTGAGAAAATGTTCTTTGTCACATCTCCTTTGCGAGACTTAGGCAAGGTCCAATAAATGTCAACCATCAATTTGGCATGTAGGTAAATGAATGCTAGATGATTTAAGTGGTCTGTTCAATTGTTATTCATTCTTCTAATATTAATTCACTGCCTACTAATATCGAAGTTTTTTTGCTGGATTATGCGGATACAATGATAAGTGGAAGGGAGAAAGGAAAGCTCAAGAAATTTTAAAAGGGCAATAGTTTCCTCTGTTTTTCCCCATACATTTATTGAATTATTCATATCCATTTGGACACATGGATATTTATTTATACTTTGCAAAATAATACAAAACTTCTTTATTTACTTTGTTTTTTTTTTTTTAAATTGTTCTAATTTTAGCCATTGGGATCCTTTCCACTTTCCTCCTGTATTCCTTTGGGATACCTTATCATTGTGGAAGATTTTGTGTGCATGTTTAACTTCTCTTACTTTCTGTAACTACAAGATACTCCAGGCTTATCTTGTATATTTTTTGCCCCAGTCCTAAAATCAGCCATTTATCCAAGAAGCCATTATTCCTCTTACTGGAGAATGACATTAGAAACCACCATCAGGTACCAAGTGTGCTCATTGGCTCATTGTTACTGGGTATTGTGTCTTATAGGCCCTCTAGTCTAATCAAGCCGGGTGATATACGTATGTAAGCTAACCTGTATCATATACTAATATCTATAAATATTCCTGTATGTAATTATATGTGTCTATCTTAAGTGAAACCTATATTCATATTGATGTTACCAACTCTCTGACCTGAATCATCCTAGCCACTTTCCATGACTTATCTGTAACCTCCTACTTTAAAGGTAAAATCCCTGGTTTCTACCATCTGCCCTCCATTTGCGTAGTTTTTCATTTACAGAATACTAGTACCTTCAAAATTGTCAACCTGTACCCCCATGGGGAACTCATATATCAACTAGAATACAGTGCTTAAGTGCAGTTCTTTTTCCGTTAGTTGTAGGGATATGATTCATGTCCAAAATTACTTAGATCAGTACCCTTTTCTCCCACCTGCTTCAGAGAGGTTGTTTCATACAGTTGTAATACATGTAGCTTCTTTCCTCACATCTTGCATTAATGATCTTGGAATTAACTGACATCCTGATTTACATTTTTTAAAAGCTTTCATACATTAACATTAATTCTGTTTTAAATTTCTGTGGGTTTTGATAAATGCTAAACGTCATGTATTCACCAATTCAGTATCATAGAAAATAGTTTTGTAACCCTCAGTTCTTTACTGTGAGACCCTAGTGGTATTCGTTGGATGTAAAGCTCAAGGATTGAAGCCCACAGTTTCTTACCATCAGGTAGACCACACTTATTCTCCAGCAATTTGTCAAAATTAACATTTAACTATTCCTATAAATCTATGGCTCCAGTGGCTTCTGATCCATGTAAGCAGACCTGGACTGTATCTCTCTGGATTTGCTTGTCGCTGCAGATTTCAGGATGGCAGTTTTCCATTTGCTCTGCAAACTCAGTTCTCAGAGCCAAGAGAAATTGTTGATTGTCAGTTTGTCCAGCTTTTTTCTACCAAGAATTAGAATGATGACTTCCGAGCTTTTTAAATATTGAAGTTAACACAGAAACTTCTGTCATAATGTATTTTAATCTCCAATTTCCTGTATTAAAAATAAAATATTCCATAGATTTAATCTAAAAAATGTACATATTTAAAATTTAAAATTATAAACGGATGATTAGATTTTAAACAAGTTCTGACAAAGATTATTCTTATATATACTTGAAACATACACCTGATGTATGTGTATAAATATACATATAACATATTTTTGAAAGATATCCAAAACAGGTGATGAAAATGTCTACTTAGACTTGAGAGATTTCAGCATTATTATTATGTTTATCTTTCTTTAAGAGAAAAGAAAAAGTGATTAAGAAAGTTGAGAAACTTACATTGACTATATTTAGGCCCATGGTTAGATATGTTTTATTTAAATATACATTAATTTAGAAATTCATCTAATAATATTTGACAAATATGTTCCAGATTCCTTTCTTAGGTTCTGGGGATGCAAGATAAATTTTCTTATGTACTTATAGCTTATAATGAATCAATAAAACTTTGTACCATTGAAAACTGCTGGAGATAGTTTTGATTTCCATGGTATTACAAATTGCATTCCTACAATTAAAATGAAACATTGAGTCAATAGAATTTTAACTATCAATGTGCTTTGCTATCAGATATTAAGGGTAACTAAGCTCCTGCTTCTGATGTAAGATTTTGGAGAAAAATGACTCCTGAGAAGCTGGCTTGCCCTATTGATAATATGTAGTAGTGAAAAGAAAGTACTATAAAGATCTATAAAGATCTCAGCTGTGAAATGTTACTAAACTGTTTGAGTTGTTGGCATAAAGTAGGTTCAGCACTCCATGGCCAGCCTTTGCGTAGGTTGAAAGACAATTACACTGCAGTTTTAAAGGGGGATTTATGTAACATATCCTGCCAGCATATTTAGTCCATGTGAAAGAATGTCAGGATCTTGAAAGTTTTCTGCCTGAAGAGCAGGTATTAGAAAATTGGAGTTAATGGTGCTAGTTGTAAACAATTGCCAATTCTTTCTTCATTCACTGTAAGTATCTAGTGTATTTTGGTGTATGATATGAGAAATCTTCATTAATTTGAAACATACTTTTAAGGCTAATGAAAATTTTAATAAGCTAGTCCAAAGTTATTTGGACATTTATATCAAGGGACAGGAAGGTAAAATGACGTTAAACAAAATAAATTCTGCTTTGTAACTGATATTTAGAGAATTAAGTAAGAGGCTACCTGGATAATGAGTGAAGGAAAGCAGATTTTCTCTCCAGGACCTAATAGTAGAAGTAGAAATTCACTTGCATGATTGAAAATCAGGCAGTACCCCCCTAACTTATGGAACATCCAATGTGAAAGAGGAAAGGACAAATAGTATGAGGCAGGGTGTTTTTAGCTTCTCAATTAGAACATTCACATTAAATGAGATGCTCTTTGTAAGACTTAAAAACAAGCTTTTTTTTTTTTTTTCATTTTTCATTTCTCAAAATTAGCAGTTGGTTCACATATTCAATTTAAGAAATTACAATATTGGTGATGAAATTACTCCAAATGTAACAGTTTTAAATGAAGAAACTAATCACTGAACATATTTTGTTATAAAACTCATGGTCAGAAAGCGACATTGCAATTTTCTTATTAAAGAAGAAATTAACTTAAAATTGACAAAATGACTTTTAGAGATTTTAATATATGCTAGATAGTTAAGGTACAAAACTTCAGCTTCAACTCATTATGAATTTATTTCTTGATCAAATATATGGTTTGTTCAAATATAGCTGCTGCCAAAATGAATTGTTTTTAACTTATGAAATGTTTGAAGTAATTGAAAGTTGAAAAGTTTAAGGCTAACACTAAAAGCAAAACTAATTAACAGCTATTTTTTTAGTTTAGAACTTTATGAAAGCATATATATGAAAATGGCTTTGTTATATACTAAAACTTTAAAATTAATTTTATCTGTAATGTTAAGAAAGAAAAAAGGCACAGATTAAGGACTCACTTTGCAATAATCTTTTGTCTTCTTAAATAAGTTCAAATATACAAATTTTTATAATTCTAATTCAGTAATTCATTTTTAGATATGAATTTAATGACTGCTTTTAAAAAAAATAGAAAAATAGTTTCTTCAGCAACAGCTTATTTGGAAAATAAAAATACCTACTTGGTTTTAATAGGTATTATTTTAAAAGTAGTGACAATTTGAATAAGTGATTATATTGAATCTCTCAAATGATGTCTTTTAAAAAATATCCTGCTCTTCTTTGCTGATTTTTCCTACACATAGGAAAATTTCTCATTAAGAATGTGAAATTATATGATAAGCACTTTATTTATTTGTATTTGATAATAGTGATTTTGGGTTTTATTGCATCTTAAATAAATGAACAGGCATATAATTCCTTATTCCAAACAATAAATCCATCTTTAAGGAAAGGTATCATAGTTTTGTTGAGTTACAATTAATTTCATGCATTGATTTGTTCTGATACACTGGGAAAGTTATTCATTTGTTTGTTGTTGTTTTCTCAAATATCTCAAATGGCCTCGGTTTTCTTTTGGAAGGAAACTATGTCACCCACGAGCTGCCATTGAGGGAATTGCCTAACAGTGTTTTTTTTTTGTTTTGTTTTCTGTAATGGATAAATGACTATGTTGCCTGACATGTAAATCATCTCTCTAGACACAGTTGAGTGGAATACAAAATAAATATCAACCAATAAGGGATTAGGAGGAAAGAAAATATCTCCCCAAATAACAGCAGTAATGATTTGGGCCAATCATACTTTTATTGTTGATAAATAAGTCAACACTAAAAGATAAACATACAGAAAAGCAATTCACAAACATCAGTGGCAATGCAAGCCACATATCATCAAAAGCCATGAGTAATCAGCAAACATGAGAAAGTGAAATATAAATAATGAGATTATGTGTAGCCAGGATTAGAGGAACAAAGATGGAGAGAACTGAAGGTATCAAGATGGAAATCTCAGAGCTCCAGCTGCTCAGGTACCAGTAAGATGAACTGCTTGTATATAGCATGTTGGAAATATATAAATGTTAGGAGGGAAGCTTTTATCAGAAACTTAAAGTTGTTTTATAAATGTGCCTTAAAGATTCAAATCTTATGTATTATGTCAGTGATTCTCCATGGAGCCTGTAGGAACATGATTAGATTAGGAAGCTAGGCAAAGTTTCTAATTAACTAAACACCCAATTAAATTAAATAATTACTAAGTATCTTCTGTAGGCTTGACATTTTATATTTAGGTGAATTTTTCTGAATAGCCATATTGAAAATTAAAGAAGAAAATTTTTTTACATTATTGCTATTTATTTGAATTAAATTAACAGAAACAAATCTCAAAGTTTGGTGTATATCAGAAGACCCAAGGAATTTGTATTTAAAGATGACTAGGTTCTACTCTAGAATCCACGGAACAAAAGTCTAAAGATTTAGACACTGGTAACCAAAACTAAAAGCCATTTCATTAATCTTTCTTTATGATTTAATCAAACTGCTAAAATATATTTGCTGATATTCATGGAAATAATAAATTAGTTTATAAATGTGACATAATGTACATTTTATAGAATGTATTTTCTTAATATTAGCATGACACTTTGAGATATTAATTCCTTTGAAGCAGTATTTAAAATCAGAATTCTTACAGGTCTTGTATTAATAAGTTATTCAATACCAAATTAGTAGTTTGTATGTTATAAATTTGTTAGCAAATAATTATGTATGCTTACTTTGTACATAAAAAGAAAAACATATTATGGCTTCTTTTAGACACTCCTTCATTATAAATAAAATAAAATAAACTATTAGTAGTTTGATTTCATGTTCTGTCTGTAGGTCATGGAATCCTGTCCTTACAGTATTTATTGATTGTGGAAAGATCAGCAAATAAGCAATTGAAAATGTTTACCATTTCTTCTAGCCACTATTTTCTTAGAGTTATCCGAATCTTCCATGTTTCTAATTATAGTATATGCTTCTTTTTTGCCAGTTAAGTTTTCAACAGCATTTAATACAGGTTATCACACTCTTATTTTACAAAGACTTTTTCTTTTCTTAATACTTTGTTGATTTTCCTCTTACATAACTGAACATTTGCATTCAAAATTTTCTTTTGTTTGTACTTCTCCTGCTAACACGTTAGAGTCTTACCTATTCTCTATCCATTCCCTCTTCCAGGATGATTTCAATCTGTTTGCTTTAAATGTTGTATATTATATAAAACATAATGTGTGTGTACATATACGGATATGTATACACATACATATGTATTGCGTGTGTGTGTATATGTGTGTGTGTGTGTGTGTGTGTGTGTGTGTATCCTGTTACTGTGTCAAACCAAAACCATAGGAATCACATCCCTAATTCTTGTTCATCTTTCACATTCAGTCTGTTTTCAAACTGCTACATATAACTCCAGGATGTGGCTTAAATTTGCCTATTATTTATTTTTACTCCCATGATTTTTGTCAGAATTTCTCAAACCATGTAAAATGGAATACTCAGTATCCTGTGCTCTGTAGGAAAAAAAAATGTTGTGATTAATAATTTTGAGAAAGGCTTTTCTCACTTGGAGTTACACCAAACTTTTAGTAATTTAATGACCAAACCTTTTTTTACTAAATGTATCTTTATACATTTATTTATTCCTATGATTTTATCACTGTTTTTGACCATGGAGCCATTTCATTCTAAAGAATAATAATAATACATTTTAAAATGTTGTCTTTGAAACATTATTTGGGCAATGCTAGTTTACCAAAATCTAAAAGTATTCTTGTAAATTACATGTAGCTATAGTCATTATAGACACCAGGATAGAACTGAAGGATTCTGCCTATATTTCAATCATAAAAGGCATCAATATCAGAAAACTATCAGATAGATCTACATATCATTCATAAATAAATGTATACTTAAATTTTATATTTACTGACCTCTCAGGATTATACATATCAAATGAATTATGTCTTGTCTCTGAAGTTTATTAAACACACAGACACATCAGTTCTGGAGAATTTTAGGCATTGACCTCTTGCAAATGAAAAAACTGCTAAAAATAGCTTACTGAGACTTTAAGTAAGTGTCGGGACCCTTTGGTCACAAATAGGGGGCTTAGGGAACATAGTAGTTAATGGCAAGGATTCAGGAGGTTAGAAAGTTTGCTGTGATTTTCTAGGAATTCAGGTGTCTTAGTCTAATCAGGCTGTTATAAAAATACCATAAACAAAGGGACTTAGAAACAACAGAAATTTACTTCTCACAGTTTAGAGGCTGGGATGTTCAAGATCAAAGTGTCAGCAGACTGGGTGTCCAGTGAGGGTTCATTTCCTGCTTGATAGATGATGCTGTCTCTCTGTCCTCACATTGTGGAAGGGAGAGTTCTCTGGGTTCTCTTTAATAGGGACACTAATCTCACTTATGAGGGTTCTACCCTTGGGATATAATCAATTCCCAATGGCTCTATCTACCACCATCACATTGATAATTAGGCTTTCAACATACGAAGTTTGGGAGAACACATTTAGACCATACCATTCAATTTCTGGTCTGTTCAGAATTCATGTCCTTCTCACATGCAAAACACATTCATTTCATCCCAATAGCTCCCTAGATCTTAACTCATATCCAGAATTCTCTCAAAAGTCTAAGTCACAGTCTCATCTAATATCATTTAAAGCATTTAAATCATATATGAATGAGACTCAATTCATTCTGAGGCAAAATTCCCTTTATCTGTGAAACTTTGAAATCAACCATGTTATGTGCTTCCAAAATATAATAGAGAGACAAGCATAGGACAGACATTCCCATCCCAAAAGCAAGAAGTAGGATAGAAAAGAAGGATGACAGATCCTGGGCAGGTCCAAAACATTAAGGCTTGACTTGATACTTTGCCTTCTGGACATCCTGGGGCAGCTGTTGGCACCCTAAGACTCCGACAAGCCTTACATCCATAGCTTCACTGGGCACAGCTCACACCAAAGATTTCACAGGCTGTGATCAGGTGCCTGTGGTTCCCCCAAGCTTGAGTTGCACATCTGTGTCTCCACCAGTCTGGGGTTTCTGGAATGGCCTGCCTTCTTGGCTTCATTAGACATTTCCCTACTGGAGACCTATTATCTTTCTAATTGGAGATCCTCTGCAGCAGCACCACCCTACTGCAATCCTCTACCGGGGTCTTCTGCCTGTGTCCCTTCGTGGTTTTATACTTCAAAATGCAGGTGGAGGTAGCAGAACCCCCATGAGTCTTAATGCTTTGTGAGCCAACAGAGATGGTATTGTTTGAACACTGCCAAGGTTTACCACTTGTACCCTTCACAAGGGTGGTCACTATGCCCCTATGTCACATCTGGGCCTGCTGGAAATGAACCTGAGGCAGCTAGAGAATGCTGCTCTGTAAGTCTTGGAGCAGAGCCATAAGATGATGCCAGGCAGTGAATGCCAAGGTCTTGTGGGTGTCCTCTCTGGCCCCTCCTTTGAAATTGTTCAGCCCCCCAGTGTCCTTGCTTTCTGGGTGTGATGCTTAATACTGAGTGTCAACTTGATTGGATTGATAAATACAAAGTATTGATACAGGATGTATCTGTGAGTGTGTTGCCAAAAGATATTAACATTTGAGTCCCTGGGCTGGGGAAGGCAGACCCACCCTTAAGCTGGGTGAGCACAATCTAATCAGCTGCCACTGAGAAGAGAAGCTGGCCTAGCCTCTTAGAGTACATCTTTCTCTTGTGCTGGATGCTCCTTGCCCTCGAATATTGGATTCCAAGTTCTTCAGTTTTGGAGCTCAAATTTGTTCTCCTTGTTCCTCAGACAGCAGACAGCCTACTAGGGGACCTTGTGATCATGTAAATTAATACTTAATAAACTCCCCTTTATATATATATATATATAGTGTGTGTGTGTGTGTATGTATAAAGGGGAGTTTAAGTATTGACTCATATATATACAAACCATTAGTTCTGTTATTCTAGAAAACTTTGAGTAATACAGATTTTGAATAAAGGAGTGGTTCTAGAGGAACAAAATATTAAAGTTGGAGTTATTTTGTTGGTATTGGGGTTTCTGGGGTTGGCTGCATAATATAATTAGACACCAAAATGCTAAGGACTCTACTTCTGATAGTATGGCAAACACTGATAGTCCTTGGCATAAACTGTTGAGAGAGTCCTTAGCAAAATAATGCATTTCACACTCCTGATTCATCACTTGTGAGAGGCAAGGAATTTAGGGACTCTATACTTAATACCTTTGACCATATGTGGAGAACCAAGGAACATAATAAATCTGGTTTGCTGCTCCTAACTTCAGTTGACAAAGTGATGAAAGAAAATGATGTACTGAGGGATTCTATCTCCCAGTTTCAGAAGCAGATACTGAGCCTGAAATCTGCTAAGATTGCCCTGAGTGACAGTCTTATCTCCTGTAGGGAAAGAGCTGAAACTGTGGAAAAACAGACACAAGCTCTTATCAGGCGAGTGTCTGATCAGCAATGAAAGATACATGTACAGCCTCACCAGGTGTCTACTGTTAAAGTGAGGACATTGATTGGAAAAGAATGGGAGCCTGCAGCTTGGAATGGGGATGTGTGGGAGGACCCTAATGAAGCTGGGGAAACTGAGTTTGTAAACTCTGATGAACATTTTGTTGCCAGAAGAAACAACCTCCCCATCCCCAGTAGTGGCAACATCTGCTTCCCAATCCATGCTGCCATCAACCTTTCCACATTTGTCTGAGGAGATAAACCCTGCACTGCCTGAAGCAACGGTGATGACCTCTCCTAAATTAGTTGTCAGGCAAGGCAATGTCAATTCGACTCAGGAGCCATCCTCAACGCCCTGTTTGCTTCAAGACCTATAACTAGACTAAAGTCCTGACAGACCTCTAGAGGTAAGGTTGAGAGTGTGACCCTTGAGAATGTGTGCTACACCTGAAAAGGACTGCTTGAGTTTTCCAATTTATATTGGAGAACAGGGATAGGAATGGATGTTAAGGGTATGGGATAATGTTCGAAGGAACATAGAGTTGGATCAGGCTGAATTTGTTGATTTGAGCCCACTAAGTAGTGACTCTGCATTTAATGTTGCAGCTCAGGGAATTTAAAAAGGTTCTAATAGTTTATTTGCTTGGTTTGCTGAAATATGGATTAAAAGATGGTGAGTGAGCTGGAAACGCCTGATCTCCCTTGGTTTAATGTAGGGGAAGGGACCCAAAGGCTTAGGGAGATTTGGATGGTGGAGTGGATTAGTGACTTTAGACCTACTCATCCCAGTTGGGAGGGTTCAGAAGATATACTCTTGACCAATGCTTTGAGAAATAGATTTGTTAGGGCAGCACCTGCATCTTTGAAGTGGCCTGTAATTGCTCTTCTCTGTATGTCAGATCTAACAGTGGGAACTGCAGTCACTCAACTACAAAATTTAAATACAACGGGAATAATTGGATCCCGTGGTGGCAGGGGCCAAGTGGTGGCACTCAACTATCAAAAGCAAGGTGAGCATAGCTACTATAGTGGACAGCAGAGGCAAAGTGGGAATCAGAATAGTTTGACTCATATGGAGCTCTTGCACTGGCTTATTAATCACAGTTTCCTAGAAGTGAAATTGATAGGAAGCCTACTGCATTTCTACTTAATTTATATAAGATAAGCAGAAGACTTCTAGGTTGAATGGACTAAAAGCCAATCATAAAATCTGAGTATTATAAACAAATTATATATAACTAATTATATATAAAACTAATTATATATTATATTTATAAATGAATTATATGTAACTAAAGACTGAGTTTTCTAATTATAAAACTGAGAATCATGGCCCCTCAATCAATTTCCAGACTTGAGCGAGTTTACAGACCCAGAACCCCTTTTATGACTCCATTACATTACTGACAATTTATGCAATGAGGCTTTCTCCCATCTTTCCCCAAGGAGACCTCTGGCTTTTTACCAGGATAACTGTGCACTGGGGAAAGAGAAATGATCAGACATTTCATGGACTACTGGACACTGGCTCTGAGCTGACATTGATTCCAGGGAACCCAAAACATCATTCTGGTTGACGTTTCTGGAAGACGTGGTCTTCCAGTTGAAGTAGGGGCTTATGGGGGCCAGGTAATTAATGGAATTTTAGCTCCATTGATTTACAGTGGGTCCAGTGGGTACCTGGACTCATCCTGTGGTCATTTCCCCAGTGCTAGAATGCATTATTGGCATAGACATACTTAGCAGTTGGCAGAACCCCCACATTGGCTCCTGACTGGTAGGATGAGGGTTGTTATGGTGGGAAAGGCCAAATGGAAGCCATTAGAGCTGCCTCTACCTAAAAAACTAGTAAATCAAAAACAGTATTACATCCCTGGAGAGACTGCAAAGATTAGTGCAACCATCAAGGACTTGAAAGACGCAGAGGTGGTGATTCCTATCCCATCTCTGTTTAACTCTCCCATTTGGCCTGTGCAGAAGAAAGAGGGATTTTGGAGAATGATAGTGGACTATTGTAAGCTTAACCAAGTGGTGACTCTAATTGCACCTGCTATACCAGATGTGGTTTAATTGCTTGAGAAAATTAACACATTTCCTAGTATCTGGTATGCAGCCATTGACTTGGCAAATGCCTTTTTCTCCATTCCTGTCCATAAGACCCACCAGAAGCAATATGCCTTCTGCTGGTAATGCCAATAGTATACCTTTACTGTCCTATCTCAGTGGTATATCAACTCTCCAGCTTTGTGTCATAATCTTATTCAGAGAGACCTTGATTGCTTTTCGTTTCTGCAAGAATATCACACTGTTCTGTTATATTGATGACATTATGCTGATTGGATCCAGTGAGCAAGAAGTAGCAAACACACTGGGTTTATTGATGAGACATTTGTGTGCCAGAGGATGAAAAATAAGTCTGACTAAAATTCAGGTAACTTTGACCTCAGTAAAATTTCTAAGGGTTCAGTGGTGTGGGTCCTGTCAAGATAATCCTTCCAAGATGAAGGATAAGTTGCTGCACTTGGCCCATCCTACAACCAAGAAAGAGACACAACACCAAGGGGGGCTATTTGGATTTCGGAGGCAACACATTCCTCACTTGGGTGTGTTACTCCAGCCCATTTATCGAGTGACCTGAAAGGCTTCCAGTTTTGAGGGATCCAGAACAGGAGAAGGCTCTACAACAGGTCCAGGTTTCCGTGCAAGCTGCTCTGCCACTTGGGCCATATAACCTAGAAGATCCAGTGGTGCTTGAGATGTCAGTCACAGATAGAGACACTGTTTGGAGCCTTTTTCAGGCCCCCATAGGTGAATCACAGTGGAAGGCTCTAAAATTTTGGAGCAAGTCCCTGCCATCTGCAGATAACTACTCTCCTTTGAAAGACAGCTCTTGGGCATTGGTAGAAACTAAACGTTTGACTGTGGGTCATTAAGTCACCATGCAACCCGAAATGCCTATCATGAGCAGGGTGCTTTCTGACACATCAAGTCATAAGGTGGGTAGTGCACAGCAGCATTCCATTATCAAATGTAAGTGATATATATGTGACCGGACTCAAGCAGGTCCAGAAGGCACAAGTAAGTTACATGACAAAATGGTTCAAATGCCCATGGTCTCCACTCCTATAACCCTGCCTTCTCTCCCCCAGCCTGGATGGATGGTATCATGGGAAGTCTCATCAGTTGACAGAGGAAGTGAAGGCTAGGGCCTAGTTTACAGAGGCTTCTGCAGAATATACAGGCACCACCTGAAAATGGACAGCTGCAGCACTACAACCCTTTTTTAGGACATCCCTAAAGTACAGCCATGAAGGGAAATCTTCCCAGTGGGCAGACCTTCGAGGAGTGCACCTGGTGTGCACTTTGGATGGAGGGAGGAATGGCCAGATGTACGATTATATACTGATTCATGGGCTGTTGCCAATGGTTCATCTGGATGGTCTGGGACTTGGAAGAAGCATGACTGGAAAATTGGTGACAAAGACATTTAGGGAAGAAGTATGTGGATGGAACTTTCTGAGTAGTACAAAACTGTGAATATATTTGTATCCCATGTGAGTGCTCACCAATGGGTGATGTCAGCAGAGGAGGATTTTAATAATCAAGTGGATATGAAGATCCATCTATGGACACCACTCAGTCACTTTCTGCAGCCACCCCAAGTGACCCATAAGCAAAGTGGCCATGGTGGCAGGGATGGAGGTTACACATGGGCTCAGCAGCATGAACTTTCACTCACCAAGGCTGACCTGGCTGTATCCACTGCTGAGTGTCCAATTTGCCAGCAGCAGAGACCAACACTAAGCCTTCAATATGGCACCATTCCTCAGGGTGTTCAGTCAGCTACCTGGTGGCAGGTTAATTATATTGAACCTTTTCCATCATGGAAAGGGGAGAAGTTTGTCCTCACTGGAGGAGACATTTACTCCTGATATGGTTTTGCCTATCCTGCTCACAGTGCTTGTGTCAAGACTCCATCCATGGAGTCACAGAATGTGTTATCCACTGTCATAGTATTCCACACAGCATTGCCTCTGACCAAGACACTCACTTTACTGCTAAAGAAGTGCAACAGTAAGTTCATGCTCATGAAATTCACTGGTCTTACCATGTTCCCTATTATACAGAAGCAGCTGGATTGATAGAATGGTGGAATGGCCTTTTGAAGTCACAATTACAATGCCAAATGGTGACAATTCTTTGCAGGGCTGGGGCAAAGTTATCCAGAAAGCTGTGTATGCTATAAATCAGCATCCAATATAAGGTACTGTTTCTCCCATAGACAGGATTCACAGGTCCAGGAATCAAAGGGTGGAAGTGGAAGCGGCACCACTCACTACGCTTCTAGTGATTCAAAATTTTTGCTTCCTGTTCCTGAAACATTAAGTTCTGCTGTCCTAGAGATCTTAGTTCCAGAGGGAAGAACACTGCCACCAGGAGACACAACAACAATTCCATTTAACTGGAAGTTAAGATTGCCACCTGGACACTTTGGGCTCCTCCTACCTTTAAGTCGACAGGCTAAGAAGGGAGTTACAGTGTTGGCTGGGGTAATTGACCTGGATTATCAAGATGAAATCAGTATACTACTCCACAGTGGAGGTAAGGAAGAGTGTGAATGGAATACAGGAGATCCAATAGGGATCTTCTTAGTATTACCAAGCTCTGTGATTAAGGTCAATGGGAAACTACAACAGCCCAATGCAGGCAGGACTAAAAATGACTCAGACCCTTCAGGAATGAAGGTTTGGGTCACTCCACAAGGGGGGAAAAAAAAGCATGACCTGCTGAGGTGCTTGCTGAAGCGAAATGGAATACAGTAGAAGGTATGTATGTAAGTAGAAGATATGACTAGTAGAAGGTAGTCATCAATACCAGCTATGACCACATGACCAGTTGCAGAAACAAGGAATGTAATTGTCATGAGTATTTCCTCCTTCTTTTATTAAAAACATGTATGTGGATGTATACACTTGTACTAGAAAGAAACTTCATTTTCTTTTCTTTTTCTTTTATCATGTGACATAAGACTTATTGACTTCATATCAGCATATAAGTATTGTTAACGTTATGTAGCAGTATCTGGGTTGAGGATTGGTGGTTTTCCGGCTGTATGAAAGATAGTTTTATTATGTTAGGTGTAATTATGACCTTGTTATTGTCTTTATTCGATGATTATATATGATCTCAGGAGATGTGTATGGGTTCAAGTTGACAAGGGGTGGACTTCTGATGATCAATACTGAGTGTTAACTTAATTGGATTGAAGGATGCAAAGTATTGATCCTGGATGTGTCAGTGAGGGTGTTGCTAAAGAAGATTAACATTTGAGTCAGTGGCCTGGGAAAGAGAACTCACCCTTAAGTTAGGTGGGCACAGTCTAAATCAGCTGCCAGTGAGGCTGCAATATAAGAAGACAGAAAACTGTGAAAAGAGAGACTGGCCTAGACTCCCAGCTTATATATTTCTCCCATGCTGGATTCTTTCTTCCCTCAAATATCAGACTCCAAGTCCTTCAGTTTTGGAATTTGGACTGGCTCGCCTTTCTTCTCAGCCCACAGACAGCCTATTGTGGGACCTTGTGATCATGTGAGTTTACTCTTGGTAAACTCCCATATATAAAAAATGTAATATATTATATAAATACATAGTATATTTATATTATATATAATACTATATTTATAGTATATATAATATACATAAAGTATACTATAAGTAGGAAACACACTGGGCTTATTGGTGAGACATTTGTGTGCCAGAGGATGGGAAGTAAATCCGACTAAAATTCAGGGAATTTCATTCTCAGTAAAATTGTCCACATATATTCCATTACTTTTGTCCTTCTGCAGACCCTGGCTAATACACTGGGACTCTAATGGAAGAGGAAGCAAAGAAAGTCTATGAAATGTCTTTGGGGTCATTTTTCCATCATCTTGATAAATAACACCTTGCAGATCTGTACTTAAATGGTTGCATGGCCATACTCTTGGTGTTCATTATAAAGCACTCTTTCTCATTTTTTCACAATATGAACAGGCAGAACTTTTTTTTAATTTTAAAGTTCTGTTTCCTATTTCTTTCTCTTTTTGAGAAAGAATCTCACCCTGTCTTTCAGGCAGGAGAGCATTGGTACACTCTTGGTTCACTGCAACCTTTACCTCTCAGGTTTAAGTTATTCTTGTGCTTCAGCCTCCCAAGTAGCCGGGATTACAGGCAAGCACCACCACGTCTGGCTAATTTTTGTAATTTAATAAGAGACAGGGTTTCACCATATTGCCCAGGCTGATCTCAAACTCCTGGCCTCAAGTGACTCACCTGCCTTGGCCTCCCAAAGTGTTGGGATTACAGGCATGAGCCATCATGCCTGGCCCTGTTTCCCTTTTGATTAAAAATTATCTTTAAACTAATTCCCTCTTCTCTCTCTCACTTTACTATAAACATTTAAAAGAAGTCAAAGCACACCGCTTTAACACTTTGAGTAGAAATTTCTTCTGCCAAATATCCTATTTCATTGCTCACATGTTCTGCCTTTCCCAAAACATAAAGGATACCAAGTCAATTTAAGTTCAGTTTAAACTTGGTAAGGATACCAAGTCAATTTAAGTTCAATTTAAGATCTTTATAAGAAAGATCACTCTTCCTCCATTTTTCAATAATACATTCTCCATTTCCATCTAAGACCTCATTAGAATAGTCTTTATTGGCCACATTTATATCCACATTCTGTTTATGGCCCCTTGACTATTCTTTAAAAGCATTGCAGCTTTCTCTACAACTCTCATCTTTCTGATCCCTCACCAGAATAGCCCTTAACAGTCTCTTCAAAACAACATAAGACTTTCTAGCACTCATTTCAAAATTCATTTTGGACTTCTCAGCCTCCAGAACTGTGAAGCTGACATTGATTTGCTCCAATTTTAAGAATGTTAAAAGTACAACATAACATCCAGTATAACAAGAGAAAGTAGCCAAGACTTTGTGAAATAAATTTCTTCTGTTATAAGCCACCCAGGTTATGTCATTCGTCATGGTAACTTGTCCATTTCCCAGTTTCAAAATTATTTCCACATTTTTAGGTATTTGCTACACCAGCACCCCCTCTTCTTGGTACCAGTTTTGTCTTCGTTCATTCACGTTACTATGTCCAAAAGATAGATTTGGTGTCTGGTGATGGCTAGTTTCCAGGTATACAGAAGGATCTATTTGTGTCTTCAAATGGTAAAAGGGGAAAGGCAGATCTTTGGGGCCTCTTTTATGAGGTCACTATTCCTATTCATGAAGCCTCCAGCCTCATGATTTAGTCACGTCACAAAAGTTCTACACAATACATCACATTGGTGACTAGGTTTCCAATAGATGAATTTGGAGGGAAGAAAAACATTCAGATCATCGTATCAGGTACGTAACAACTTCTCTGTGACTCAACTGTCTTACTGACCAAATGGGCATTAAAATACTACACTTCCCAGAATTGTGAAAATTAAGTGAGATAATTTGTGAAATATTCTATGAATAGTGTCTGGCATGTAGTAAACATTCAATACATGTTGCAGTATGATAATAATTTAATTTGATAAGGTATATATCACTAGAATTGTCTGGATATAAATATTTGCTTAAAATAAAATTGAGAATTATAATTGCACTTTTATTTTAAAATTTTCACAGTGAACAACATTATTTGCTGTGAATAAACTGACAAATGTATTCCAAATAAAGTTCTTAATTACAATTGACGCTTTGGGGTTCACAGTGAGAGCAATAGCCATCTGCTTTAAAATGGCACTAGCCATGTAAGAACTCAGTGAAAGAAACTATAAAGTGGTTGCCAATCTGCTTCAATTCCATTTTAGGTGTAAGAAAATGAGAACTTAAGTTTATACTAGTCCATCTTTCAGTGGAAACGCTATAGTACCGATGTATGTCTTTTAGTATGTCATAATGCCTTCATTGTTAAAAAAAAAAGTTCATGTGGATATCATCTACTATATAAAAATAAATAAAATATTATTCCTTCTTTCAAAAAACATTCTATTTCTTTTAATATTTTGAATACTGAAATTTAGAAAGTTAAATGAGATTTGAATATGCTATCTGGGAGTTTCTAGTTTAACAAAAAGAAGTGTTTAAATTATGACAATTCTGTTTAGAGGCTTCCATTGTTATCTTAGAAGCTTCATAATCAGGAAACATAACTCATCATCTTTAGCGGATTTCTTTGAGAGAAATACTGTAGAATATTTTGAAGCTAATCTATAGATCCTGAGGGTATTTTTTTTAATAACTTGATAGCAAAATCCAAATACTACTATAATTACACTGTGTATAACAACCAGGCTTATCACAATGGTACTCTGGAGAGCATTACCTTGGTAGAGAAATCACTTTTACTACTTGCCAATGAGTAAAATCACTGTGGCTATTAGGCAGGTGTGGAAAACTTTATTGCTTGTTCACTCAAGTATGTTGTTAAGAACTTCTAAAGCATAAGAATGCAATTACTTATAAACAAAATATAATGACTATGTTGTAGAGTAAGTTGGATGACATATAAGAGAGGTTTTTGCTTTTGTTAGATTGTTTTCAGTTTGGAAAACAACCATGTTATTGGATAAAACAAGCAAAAATAAATAGGAATAAATAGAGGTTCATAGATCAGAAGGCATATTTATTTATTTTCCTCCAAACATGCAAATATCCATTATTCTAGCTCATATAGGAGGTGGCTCTTTTAATATCTTGGATATCAAATATTGTTAAACATTGCAAAAACTTTTGGAATTTTTTACAGATACAGATTTCAGAACAGATTTCAGATTCCTATTCAGTAGGTCTTAACTAGAGTAATCTGACTCCTTTAAGAGCAGCATAGGAATTTGATAATTAACCTGGCAGAGATTTAAATGCAGGTCATTTCAAAAGTAAACAAAAGATACCAAAAACAAGTCTGATTAATTCCAAAAATATCTCAGGAAAAGAAGCCAATACAAGCATTGGTAAATATTT
>NW_016821802.1:195378-217898 GCF_001698545.2 Rhinopithecus bieti | reverse complement strand
CTTCCCCTGTTGGTCTTCAGCTTGCGCCCTGCCCCCAGAGGTGGAGTCTATAGATACAGGCAGGTTTCCTTGAGCTGCCGTGAGCTCACCCAGTTCGAGCTTCCCAGTGGCTTTGTTTACCTACTTAAGCCTCAGCAATGGCGGGCGCCCGTCCCCCAGCCTCGCTGCTGCCTTGCGGTTAGATTGCCACAGACTGCTGTGTTAGCAATGAGGGAGGCTCCGTGGGCGTGGGACCCTCCCGGCCAGGTGAGGGATATATTCTTCTGGTGTGCCCGTTTGCTTAAAGCACGGTATTGGTGTGGGAGTTATCCGATTTTCCAGGTGTTGTGTGTCTCAGTTCCCCTGGCTAGGAAAAGGGATTCCCTTCCCCCTTGCGCTTCCCAGGTGAGGCGATGCCTTGCCCTGCTTCAGCTCTCGCTGGTCAGGCTGCAGCAGCTGACCATCACCGATTGTCCGGCACTCCCTAGTGAGAAGACCCCAGTACCTCAGTTGAAAATGCAGAAATCACCGGTCTTCTGTGTCGCTCGCGCTGGGAGTTGGAGACTGGAGCTGTTCCTATTTGGCCATCTTGCTCTGCCCCTGGTAAATATTTCTTATTGAGAAGATGTGTACTGTGGAGTCTTGCTACTCAAAGTGGCATTGGGTCAGAAAACCAGTAACATCTGCTGATCAGAAAGCATGTTGGAAATGCAAAGTTTTAAGCCCCATTGAATCCAAGCCTACATTTAATCAGATCCCCAGGGTACACGTTACATTTTTTTAAGAAACTGCAAAATGAAAGCAACAGAAGAGTTACATTTGCTCTATTCATTTTGCTTTTGATCTGGAAAATATGTTGTCCTATAAGGTTATTTCTACAGAACAATAATCTCTTTCATTATGTATGTGTCAGCTTGGTTTTTGTTTGCTTGTTCATTTAATAGAAACATATTTGCTTCTTGAAACTTTATTTAGTATGTATTAATGTGAGTAGAACAGAAAATGTTTAATTGTTATTGCATTTATCTTTGAGTAAAAAAATAAAATATGCCTTTCAATAATATAGCAGTCTATCAAAATATTTAAGACCTGCAGAAAAACAAGTAAACTACTGCTCTCTTCATTTTATCTTTTCATTTCACTACTTACTGAACTATAGGGTGAAAAACCACTGATTTTGAATTCATCAAATTTCAATTAGAACTCATGTAGCATTTATGTTTAGATCAGAAAGGTGCTAGACTAACTCCTTTTAGGAAGCAAAGGCTTAGAAATAGTAACTGATTACTCTTTTGGATTTTTTAGGCTGTTAGCCATATATTCCACTCACGGAAAGATTAACTTCCTAGAAAATTCTATCTATGACAAAATGCCATTAACTTCTGATCGTCATAAACACATTAAATAACAACCATTGATGCTGCTTTGACAGCTCTGAAGAATTTGTATGCAGTTTTAATGATGGAGAACCTCACTCATCATAATTTTTGAGTGTCGAATTGATTCTTGGAAGAGAAGCTGATAATTTGATTGTTCTGTAATATGCTAGCACGTAATTTCAGAAAGAGAAATCACTTTATGAAAAAACTAATTACGTGCAAATGAGTCTCTTCACAAGATATTAATAAAATTAGAAATACTTTTCAAAAATGAAGAAAAATTACTATAAAGTAAAATGCCTTGAAGAGGTAGATGATTAAAGAATGCTGTAGAGATATTGCCCTGGGAAAGTGCATGAAGGCATCCCTGTCAACGAGAAGAAATGTGTTATTTCATTCTTCACTGTATCCTCTTGTCCTTTATTTAACTTTGTATAACCTAGATGATAATATGAATTATGAAATTCCCAATTATTATTGGAATTAAAGTATTCTTTATGGGAAACATATCACATAAGTTTCTTCAAGTAGAGAAATATTTCATGTCTTAAGAGAAGTCAGTGATAGGTGCATATCCATTTTATAATGCATGTTTTTATCTTGTAAAAAAGAATGATTATAAAAATAACCCGATATATTCTAGTAACTCCTTTAGAGAAGTAAATAAATTTTACCATGACATGATTTGACTCTAGTTAAACAACAATCTTAACTTAATTATCATTGCTCCTCTTTTTCTTTTTTCACTGTCCAACTTACTATGTACTTATTTTGACCAAAGGAATTGAACTGGACTGGATGTACCAGAGCTTGTTTACCCATTCACCTACTGAAGAACATTTTGGTTGCTCCCAAATTTTGGCAATTATGAGTTAAGCTATATACATCTGTATGCAGGTTTTTATGTGGACATTATTTTCAGCTTCCTTGGATAAACACTAAAGAGCATGATTGATGGATTGTATAGTAAAGTTAGGTTCTATGTCCTTCACAGAAACTAACTCAAAATATATCATGTATCTACATATAAAATGCAAAACTATAAAATTGCTAGAAGATGACATAGGAAAAAACCTAGATGACATTGGGCATGCTTATGACATTTTGGCTGCAACAACACAGACACTGTTCATGGAGGAATTAAGTGATAAGCTGGGCTTCACTAAAATTAAAACGTTTTTCTCTGAGAATGACAAAGTTAAGAGAACGAGGAGATAAGGCAGAGGTTGGGAGAAAATAATTGTAAAACACACATCTGATGAAAGACTGTTCTCCAAATTGTGAAAAGTCTCTTAAAATTCAGCAGTAAGAAAATGAACACCTAATTTAAAAGTAGGCAGAGTTCTTAACAGACATATCACCAAAGACTTACATATATCAAGTAAGCATATGAAACGATGTTCAACATCACACATCATTAGGGATTTGCAAATGAGAACAACCATGATATACCACAGCACACATATTAGAATGGCTAAAACCTGAAACACTGATGCAACCTAATGCTGGCAAGGATGTGAGGCACAGAAACTTTTATCCAGTGATGATACGAGTGTAAAATGGTAAAGCCACTTTGGAAGACAGTTGGGCAGTCTCTACAAAATTAAATATGCTCTTTAGTGTGGTTTACCAGGGGATAAACTCAAACCAACTTGCTCAGCCAACTTGAACCAGTGTAAATCCAGGTTATGAAGCCTAGATTATGTCTAGTAATGATAAATTTCACAATTACTAGATATGAATGGGAAAAAATGGTATCTGACATGAAAAAGACACTATTTCTAATGTAAAACATCCTACTAAAGAAATATCTCCAATAAAAATATTTAAAATTGAAGTATGCTCTTAGCAAACCAATTGAGAGTGCAGTGATTCAGTATGTTTGAGTTTAAACATAATTATTTTCATACTTTTTTTTTTTTTTTTTTTTTTTTTTTTCTGAGACGGAGTCTCGCTCTGTCACCCAGGCTGGAGTGCAGTGGCACCATCTCAGCTCACTGCAACCTCCTCCTCCCGGGTTCAAGCGATTCTCCTGTCCCAGTCTCTCAAGTAGCTGGGACTACAGGTGTCTGACACCATGCCCAGCTAAACTTTTTTGTGTTTATAGTAGGTAAAGTGTTTCACCGTGTTAGCCAGGATGGTCTCGATCTCCTGACTTCATGATCCACCTGCCTCGGTCTCCCCGAGTGCTGGGATCACAGGCGTGGACCACTGTGCCCAGCCTGAAGTTTAGATTGTATCCAGTAATGATAAATTTAGCAATTACTAGATATGAGTAGGAAATAAATGGTATCTGACATGAAAAAGACACTTTCTAATATAAAATATCATATTAAAGAAATATCTTCAATAAAAAAATTAAAATTGGAGTATGTTCTAAGCAAACCAGTTGAGAGTGCAGTGATTCAGTATGTCTGAACTTAAATAAAATTACTTTCATACTTTTTGTTTGCTTTTTTTTAAAATCTAATGTCCTGGCTAAGCATCCTATTTAGATTTGCTTATACAGCTAACTACCACTGTGCATAACTTCCAGAATGGGAAATTAGCCTGGATAATTTAACCACCAGGATTCTAGTCTAATCCTGTTGATGTATTCCTGATAATTAACAATCTGTGAGCAGCTGCATTGTCCGATATCCAATATACAGCACAAGGAAAATGATCATTTGTACATTGTGGGTTTAGTGGACTAAATGAAAGAGGGTTTTTTTTTTTTTTTATTAATAGCTGCACTTTTCATAAATTTTATGAGTTAATAGGGTTCAATTAATGTTGCCAAGTGGTGTGCTTCATACATATGTCTCTGGGGCTTTGCGGAGTTGAGAAGAATGTGTAATGAATGGTTGAGCAGTTATATTGGTACCCTAGTAATTAGAGAACGGGTAATTAATGTGCATCTGTGTTAGGCTCCTGGGTACTGTCAACGACCCTGTAGCGTGCAAAAAATAGAAATTATGAGTTTGGCAAGGGAATACAGCTTTTCTCTTTTTCTTAAATTTTAGATCTACATCTGTGTTTAATTAGAAGAAGAAATGAATTCCCATTAACACCATTAAGAAGCATGCTATGATTGGTTAAAGCCTACATGGACTGTGAAACTGATCAAGAAAGCTCAGGAGATCATAATGGATTTTTTCATCTTAGAAGGGCTTTTATTAAAAATAAGATATATATATTCGGAATAGTCCCTAACTGATAACTGGTAGTCTGTAGAATATTCTCTCTCTCTCTCTCTCTCCCTCTCTCTCTCTCTCTCTCTGTCTTTCTCTTGCTGTCCCTTTTTTAAAATTTGGCCACATTCTAAAACTAAACAAAAATCTACTGAACAAATGCGACTCACCACACCCACAATTGAATTTTCTCTCTCAGTGAGATCCAATAATATCACCTTTGTAATAGGCTCAATATACAAAAATGTCACATATATTAATGACAGTGTAAAACCGTTTACTAAAATAAAATAGTCATGAATGTTATAGATAACTAGCTGTGCTGATGCTCTAGTTTTCTGAGAGAATCAAATTAAATTGCTTTTATCATCTGAAGCAGAATAACATTTCATATTCCACATGACAATAAAATGTATCCTTAGGGCAAGCAGTATGTCTGTACTTTTAAAATGAAACAGGCATGATTTAATTAGTATGCAAGAACATAGACCTCAATTTTGAAAGAAAGATGACTCTCCTGAGTGTTCTTGTTCAGTGGCCCACTAAAATTCAGCTTTTAAAAGAGAGCTACTAAGTGGTTGTATTTGTAATTAAACATTGCCTTTACTTAAAGTTTTGGTAATATTCTGCCAACTATTCCATTGAGATAGTAACTTGAAATGAAAATATTCACATTCATATAAAATTGCAGTAGTTTCCCCCTTAATCACAAGTTTACTTTCCATGGTTTTATATATTCATAGTCAACTGTGGTCCAAGAATATCAATGGAAAATTCTAGAAGTAAATAGCTCATAAGTTTTAAATTGTGCACTGTTCTGAGTAACATAATAAAATCTCATGCCATCTGCTCTCTCTTACCTGGGACATGAATCATCCTTTGTCAATTATGTCCCTGCTGTCTGTATATACTATTCATCATTGGTCACTTAGTAGGTGTCTCAGTTTTCTGATAAAAAACACAGTGTGTGTGTGTGTGTGTGTGTATGTGTATATATATGTGTGTGTGTATATATATGTGTATATATATGTGTGTGTGTATGTGTGTGTGTGTGTGTGTTTATATATATGTATAATGTATATATGATTCGGCACTATCCATACCCAATTTCAGATATCAGCTGAGGTTTTGGAACATTTCCTCCTTCAATAAAGGGGAACAACTGTATACTACATACTTGGTATGCACTATTATCTATAAAGTTGAAATTTTGGGGAAAACATTTAGTATTGTTCACCAGTAGGCAAATTATATAAGCAGGTGAACGGTAACTTCATCGACAGGAAAGTTCAATACTTGGATTTAGATGTCACGTTTTTGAAAAAACACACACACAAATCATTTGCTATCTATTTGTGTATGCAATATAATCGCATTTTAATTAACATCTATTGCAAATTTGAACAATTTCTTCGAATATAAAAGTAAAATAATGTATAATCAATCTTAGTACAAATTATTAAGATAATTTAAAATTCAGTTGACTGTTGAACAACATGGGTATGAACTATACAGTTCCACTTAGATATGGTTTTCTTTTGCCTCTGCTACTCCTGAGAGAGCAAGATCAACCCCTCTTCCTTCTCCTCAGCCTACTCAAAGTGAAGACAGCAAGGATGAAGACATTTATAATGATCCGCTTTCACTTAATAAACAATAAATATACTTTCTCTTCCTTAGATTTTTTAAATTAACATTTTCCTTTCTTAGCTTACATTATTTTAGGAATACACTATATAATACATATAACATACAAAGTATGTGTCAATTGGCAATGCATATTAATATTTAAGTTTCTGGTCAACAGTAGGCTATTAGTAGTTAAGTTTTGGAGGTTAAATTTGAAATTTTTACTGCATGGGAGGTTGACACCCCTAACCTCGGCATTGTTCAGTGGTCAATTTTATATGATCTCTAAATTCTGGGGGAATCAAAAGTTATAGTCAAACTTTTGACTGCATAGGGAGTTGGCATTGCTAACCCCTGCATTGTGCAAGGACCAACTACATACGGTCTCCTCGATTTTCTTCATTCTCTAAGATTAGATGGTTCACTTAAGATTGGAAAGTGGCTCTTGAAAAATTGAAATATTGAAATTGCATTTGTAGTTTACTTTTATTAATTCTCTAGGTATTGTATTTATGAAACTCTATAGCCAATAGTTCCAAGATGAAACTCTGCCTTCTCTGTTTACTAGCAAATTTATCAAGTCATTTAACTTCTATTATTATTATTGTCCTTCCTTAACCATAAAAAGTGAAAATAATATTTATATTGCTAGGATTCTTAGAATATAAAATGAAAATAAATATGCATGATGATGATGATAATGATAAAAGTGAAAGTAACTAGTGTTTGTGTAGGTAATTACTTGGTAGGTTTATCACAAGTGAAAGAGATCAAAAATGGCCTTAAATTCCTGGCTACTCTTTCTGCTGAGAGGTGAAGTCTAATTCACTTCTGCATGCATGGGGACTGGACTTTGCAACCTGTCTGACCAATGAAATACAGCAAAAATAAGGCTCCAGGACTTTGGAAACTGGCTCATCAGAACACTTGCAGCTTCCATCAGGCCTTTTGGAAGGACATTCACCCTCGAGATGCTCCCTCATGAAGTCCATCTTCCATGCCCACATTATGTAAAGAAATTGTATAGTCACTTCATTCAAAAGCCCCCAGAGACGTACAAACAATATTAAGCATCAACGGTCAGCCCTCTGTGTGGTCATTTTGGAAGACCAACCCTAACAAGCCTTCAGATGGCTGCAGCCCTAGCTGATACAGGACTATATTTGCATGAGTGACCATCCAGTCATGCTTATTCAGTATGTGGGACAGCAAGATACAGTACTGACTTGTTGGCTTAAGGTTTATAGAGCAATGGCTATTTGGAACAACAAAAATACCATTAGGTAAGCATTTTAGTATGCCATTTCATTTATTATGAAATAATGTAAACTTGATACATTTTAAAAGTAAAAGAATATAACAATGATAATAATTTTATGTATCAGGCACTGTCCCATGAACTATATATATCTTAATTCCTTTAATCACTATATGGTTAGTTTCCTTTCTTAATATTGTCATTTACCTTATTTTCTAGCTAAGGAAATTAAGATTCAGAAAAGTTAGGTAAGTTGGCCAAGAAATGATAGAAATGGAATGTTGATGTAGGCAAATTGATATAAGATGCTCCCTACACCACTGTATTACCTTTTAAATGGTTGCACTCATATTTGAATCTATGAGTACTTGATTTCAAAGCCCAATAAATGCTGGTTTTCTTATCCCTGATACACTTTCTAGGATTGTACTTCAAGTTAACTAACCTGGCTGAACCCTGTACAGAGATGACTTAATGGCACTGTATCCAGATCCCTATAACCAAAGCCTCATCTAGGCTACATTTGTTTATTTCCATGTTTCCTGCATTAGGCTGTGAGATCCACAAGCAAAGAGATCATCTCTCATTTGTTCACCTTTGAGTTTCCAATGCCTAACAAACTGCCTGGTACAAACAAAGAAGTCAATAAAAATTTTCAAATGATGGACTACAGGGAGTTCTTGGATATCTTAAAATATGCTGAACATATTAATACTTAGCTGTCCTTGAAAGGTCAATTCTGCAACTAGATCAGCTTTCGTGACACTGCCCCGGCTTTCTCATAAGCCTTAATATGTAATCCTTCTACCAGTCTTTATGATTAAGGATCCATTGTACATGGGCCTGAATAATCAAATTTGGCTTCAGTAAGAAAGCCTCAAGAAAGCAAAACTGTAATTTTATCCTAATAAATAAATCAATTTTCACAATAGTTATGTACAAAGATTTTTCCTTAAAATAATAAGATTTATGAGCATTAAGAGAAGTTTGAATTCCTTTCTGTTTTCGTACTGATAAAATAAATAACAAAATTCAATTGCCACACAGACGGCTTGATGAGGCATGGAGTCATCAGTTTACATACAAGCAATACTGGCACCATGTCTTTCTAAAAATAAATTTTGCTTATATGAATTTTGTACTGCAAACAGGAAAAGGGGTTGCTTTACCACTATACAGCAATTATCCTTTAGCTTTACTCATTCCTTTCCATCTACAGTATCTAAAACTAGGTACATTGAAAGAAGTTGAATTATTAAACTACCCTCTCCAAACAAAACAGAGGTAAAAGTTCTAAGCAAAGGAGAAGTTGTAGTCTGGGTTTGAATTATTGAAGGTAGATCCCCAGCAGGTACTGACTGCCAGTGCATTGTTATTCTCTCTCGTGCCCACGGAAATCACAGTTTTCTTCTTGTCTCATTATACAAAACTAAAAAATGCCCAGGAAAATTGTAATCAAATAATTTGGTGCTTTATATCATGGAATATATAATAATGAAATTCCTATTTCTACTTGTCACCAAAATAATCAACTGTAAACTTCGAGGTAATGAGGGCCAGCATTATTATGAAATTTGCACTTTTTCAACTATAATTTTGGATGAGAAAAACCATTAAAACCCTTAATCTGCTTTGTTATTGCCTCGGGCTAAATAAAGTGAATTACAAGGGAAGCAAATGCCTTTGTGCAATGAATCAAGAATAAAATAGAGTGAATATTCTAAGAAAAAATAAAATTTTTATGAAGGATTCTTATTAACTTTTATTTCTATGTGATTTTAAATGGCCTTGCCAGAATCAGATATAAGAGCAAAGTAATCATGAAGTACATCTTTAAGAAAAGTGTATAAACTGGGACAGTATAAATAATTCCTTGTTAATATACTTGCATTTCATTTTAGAATAACTTAATTATATTTCCATTACATTTCAAATGTTTGTCTGAAAATAGTTACATGTCTCAGTAATATGTTTTAATACATTTTTAGTCATAAGAGCTTTTGTTTTAAAAAATTTATAATAATATTACAGTACATTATTAGATTTTATGTTCATTAAAGAGAGCACAGGTTTTAAACTATTGAGATAAACCAGCATGAAAAAATTAACCACAAAAGAAATTCTATGCTGAATTTTGCATTTTTATTTAGTACTTGAATATTTGGTCAGATATAATACAGTCAAGAGGAAGTGACACAAATATATCTGATAAAACGGTAGGTCAAGTAAGACTATCTATTGCATTTTCCAAGATTTTTCAAGCAGATCAAGTGTCTCTGAGGTACTTAGTTAGGAAAAAGAAATTCCAAATACACTAGCAGCCTCAAGACATTGATTTTCACATGTTGTATTAGTCAGTTCTCATGCTGCTAATAAAGACATACCTGAGATGGGATAACTTATAAGGAAAAAGAGGTTTAATGGACTCACAGTTCCATATGGCTAGGAGGAACTCACAATCACGGCAGAAGGCAAAAGGCATGTCTTAACATGGCAGCAGGCAAGAGAGAATGGAAGCCAAGCGCAAACGGAAACCCTTATAAAACTATCAGATCTCGTGAGACTTATTCACTACCATGAGAACAGTGTGGGGGAAACCACCCCCATGATTCAATTATCTCCCACTGGGTCTCTCCCACAACATGAGGGAATTATGGGGCCTACAATTCAAGATGAAATTTCGGTGGGGACACAGGAAAACCATGTCATATGTCTTACTAAAATGCCATGGTATCTGAAATTCTTTGTTGTATATTCTGCTTCAAACAACTTGGATACATTCCTTTTTTTAACCACATTTTACTCTATTCACCTTCAGTATACTGTTATTATCAAAATAATACTGTTATTATCAAAATAAGAGAGGAATCTTTTATATTACTTTTTGCATTAGTTACATATCTTCATATTGCTCTGTTGAAGCTTTGAGCTATCTAGTCAGTGTCAGAACATTATAAACCCAGTTTAAATAAATACCTTTTTTACTAGAGAAATTCTCAAAATAGTGTAAGCTCGTGTACATGGTGAAAGCAAAATGTAGCCATACCAACCATATTAAAAATCTAGTTCCTCTCTCATCTACTTCTGCTGACCCCACAGATGTTCCAATACCCTTCCTCCCAACTACCTAAAATCCTACACCATCTGCATCCATCTTTTTAAATCTTTTCCTCTTTCATCTTCCCTATCTGGTTTTATATTCCTCTCCCGCATGTCCAGGTTCATCAAGGTAAAAAGAAGCAATCTGGCAGGGTGAGAAGGAGATGAAGAAACTGAACAAGCAAATTCAGAGTCCTAGTTACTGGAAAAGGGAAGGGGCAAGGCTGCATGCCCTCTCAAAAATCTTAATGACCCACGTATTTATCTCTTAGAAGAGTAAGGAGTCTCCTTAAATTACTAGGGAGGTCTAATTAGGTAATTCACATCTATTTTGGTTTATTTAGGTAATTTATAATCTGAAAAACACCCTAAGACTCAAAGGTCTTGAATTACTATGAAGAACAAAGGCACTTCTAAGGCATTGTGAAGTTACTGGTCTTTTCCCAAGTAATCTTCTGCCTATTAAAAATGGAAAACAATCCAGGTGTGGTGGCTCATGTCTGTAATTCCAGATTTGGGAAGCCTGAGGTGTAAGGCTTGCTTGATCTCAGGAGTGTGAGTCAACCTGGACATCATAATGAGATCCTGTTGTTACAAATAATAATAATAATAATAATAATAATAATAATAATAATAATAATTAGCCAGGGGTAGTGGCCTGCACTTGTCCCAGCTATTGAGAGGCTGAAGTGGAAAGATCACTTGAGCCCAAGGGGTCAAGGCTGCATTTGGACACAATCAAGCTACTGCACTCCAGGCTGGGTGACAGAGTTAGACCCTGTCTCAAGGGCAAAAAAAAGAAAAAAAGAAGAAAACAGTAATGAGTGTTTATATGCAAGTTTCTCTAATGTAACCTGATGAACTCCTGCCAGTTGATCTATTATGCATATTTTTTAAATCATTAAAAAAATTAATCCATCAATTTACCCAGATACCAGATCTTTACAAATGTGGCACTAGCTTGTCAATCATTTAAATGTTTTCCCCCAAGGAAATGAGCATAGTTTTCATTTTTGCAATTATCAGTAACTAAAGATAGCAATCACTGAATCAGGATAGCATGTTATTTTGTTAGGTAAATGGTAAAACATAGCTAGTACAGTTCTACTTGCTAACTTTTAGAAACATACACATACATACACATACACTATGACTCTGCAACTCTTAAGAGTAGAATGAGATAAACATTTGAACCTCTACTTTTCTTTAAATCACATATTTTGCAAAATACATGAGCAAAAGATTAAAAGATTTGTTTGAAGATCTAAAGGTTTTATAGAAATAACTGAATGCAGACATAAAATATTAAAATTATTTGAGGCAATCTGTTTATAGCATCATTTACATGCCATCCATTCAGTTGAATCATTAATTCACTAATGCAGTAAGTGTTCACCAAAATCTCTTTAGTTCTTCAAAATCTCTAGTGTGTGTTTGTTTTTGAGATAGGGTATGGTTCTGTTGTCCAGGCTGGAGTGGAGGGGTGAGATCATGCCTCACTGCATCCTCTGCATCTGGGCCCAGGCAATCCTCCCACCTTCCAAGTAGCCGGGGCTACAGGCAGATATCACCACATCTGGCTAATTTTTTGTGGAGATGGGGTTTGGCCACATTGCCCAGAATGATCTCAAACTCCTGAACTCAAGCTATCTGTCTCGGGCCTCTCACAATGCTGGCATTACAGGCCTGAACCATGATGTGCCCAGCTCTTCTTTTCCATTATTTGAAGACAATCTAGTGACAAAAGAGGTATAGTCTCTTCTTTCATAGAACTCATTCTACTCAAGAGAATGAGATGATGAATCAGGTTATAAACAAATAGCTCTTTTAGGTATTCATGAGTGTTATGAGAGAAATAGCAGAGATACGACTGTTTAGGTTGAATTATTTAATTGTAGCTATTTGATAGTTTATGACCCTCCAAAATCACACTTTCTTATGTTTCAAATTAATGTTTAAATTGAATATAAAGACAGTCTTTTCTGATGAGGTGACATTTGAGCAAGGACCTATAAAAAAGGAAAGTAATCAGCCAAGATGATATCTACAAGAAGACTGGACCAGACAGGTGGAAAAACAAATGCCAAGACCCTGAGGGAAGAGCATGCCTTAGTTTTTTGAGGTCATAAAGTATGCAATTTTGGTTTGAGATGAGTGATCAAGAGAACCACATAGCATTTGAAGTTAGTGATAGCTTGGAGATAGCTGAGGAGGACCTTGTCAAATATGGAAAGAAATTTATATTTTATTCTAAGTGAAATAAATTATTAGTGGAATTTAATCTAATATATAATATGTTCAAGAGCTACACTTTAACAGGATTCCTCAGACTGCTATGTTGAAAAAGAACTCAGATGTATAAGGAGGGAAACAGGTAGACCAGGCAGAAGCATAATACCACAATTCAGGTATAAAATCATTGTAGCAAAGACACTAGGATATTAGTATTATGATGACAAAAAACCTAGAATCTAAATTCTAAAAGTAGAGCTGAAAGGATTTATTGAGTCGTTAAACATGGAGTATGTGAGAAAGAGAGAAGTCAAAGACTGAACAAATAAGAGAATGCAGGTGCCATTTATTGAGATGGGACAAGATTATAAGAGGAAACTCAATAATTTAGTTTTAGACATGTCAAATTTGAGAAGTTTAGTAGATCTTCAAGTGGAAGTAGCAAATATTCTGCTTGACGTGATTCTGCACGTGTTGTTAGATGTTGGACTAGGAGCTGAACATGTTCGTCATCTTGATAGTACTATTTAAAACCATAGGGATAAGTTAAATTATCAAAGAACTGAATAAGAAAAGACATCCAAATCCTGATAGTTGGGATCAGATAAAGGAGGAAAAGATGAGAAAATCACACAGACCAGAGTGAGAGTTAGAGGCAGCAAGGGAAGTTAAGAACTAAATTAGAGAGAAATTTGGAAGCTCTGCTTAAAGGAGAAGTAGGAGCAGGTGGGGGAGGTAGAGGAAGCAAGAGAGTAAGAGAGTAACAGGAGGACAAAGAGGAAAGCATATCAAGGACACATCAAATGTTTCTTACACGTTAAATCAGATAAAGGCTGATGATAAATTAATATTGAATTAGTAAAGTGCAAAGTGGAAGTTATCAGTAAGAAGTCTCTGTAAATGAGAAGGTATGAACACCTTTTAGGAGTGAGTTGCTATGAGAAAGGAAAAAAAAAATACTTATAAACAATTACTTAGAGAGTGATCTGAAATGGTCTAGGAAAATATTACTGAGAATGAACTCGTGAGGATCAATAGGCGATATCTATTAGAGAGGCATAACTATAGAAGAATTTCTTGAATAAGAAAAAGGCAATAAAATTGAGGATACGTGTGTGTGTGTGTACGTGTGTGTGTGTGTGCACGCGCAGGAGGGTAGAGGGTTAGCCTGAGTTAGAAACAGAGTAAAAGGTGAGCAAGCAGTGTAAGTATGCATATGATGGTTGGAAGATTTGTTTGGTGATAAAAGTCTATGAATGTTCGCTTTATTTTATTTATTTTTTTGACTAGTCTCTTAGCATAAGGAGGAGTTAAACCCTGAGCTGAAAGTGTGGAAAGAGAAAGTGGTGTTTACATTTTGAGGAAAAAGGATAAAGAGTGAGATACTCCTTTAGTTATTAGGAGTGTGAATTGAGCAAGGCCAAGCAGTAAAATTGAAGGACAGTTTTCCTCAGTGCTCTCTGTAGGACAGAACACTTTCTTCTAAGGAACGTTCATTCTATCATGAACATACTTAGCACTTTTATAAAGGTTATTTACTACCCTGTCTCTTCTTCTTGACTATAAACTCTTCAAAAAGTCACTATTTTATATATTCCTAGTATGCACTTTTTTTCATATAAACTATAGTAAAGAACATTAAACAAGTAAAAAAAGAGATCTGTAGTTAAGTGGCAGGAACAGGGACAAGCAAAAACCAGGCCAGAACCATGAATTTTAGCATCGTGAAAATCATAAATACACTGGGAGATAACATCAAGTATCAGAGAACCCATGCATGGATATTAGGCAGCACAGAGCCAGAGATCCTAGCACAATCACAATAACCAAAAATGAAAACTCATAAGAATGTGCACAGAGTACAGCAGGTTTAATGGGTCCTAAATCTGGCTTAGGCTATAAGCAACATAAAAGAGACATTATATCGAGTCCACTGTCTTTTAAAGGATTTTGTCTCATTTTATTTAATGTGAGAATTATTTCAGAAGTGTGAGTTGTCTTAAAGTGGAGGTAAATAAGGTCACCTGCATAAAGATGAGACTTTTTGTAAGGTGTTGCCGTATGAAATTGACCACTCAGATAATGTTTTCATTGTTATCTAAAGCAAAATGACAGAGGACCCCAATAAATACTGAAACATTTGCATAATTAATACAAATATCTAAATATAAATGTGATCAGAATAAATAAACATACTGCAACCAGCACAGGCTTTAGGATACGAAATTAAAAGGAAGATAGTGGGAATTTTTGTTGATGAGGATGTGCTGGATCCTGTTTAGGTGCCTCCTTGGATTTATTTGGCAATGCATTTCTGCTAGATGCTATTGATTATCTTCTTGACTACTGATGAAACTTCTTATGTGCTACCTATGGAGCTGTATGAACTTCGTCAGCAGTACATGGTAGTGGCCTTATAGTTGTAGCACGTTCTGGCTGTCCCTTGAAGCACTTGACCTTTTTTCTTCATACCACTGATGGATACAACTGGACATCCCTTGGAATGTTCATCCTACCCCTTTTGTCTCTGAAACTGGAGGCCCTAACTTATCCATTCACTGTGTATATGTTTAAGCGGACTTACTGTACACCTGTCCCCCAAGTGGGTGTAGAAGACTAAAAGATGAAGAAGGTTGTGAATGTTGCTAACATAAGTCTCAGACACAGTCACTGCTATCTTGGATCTGGTTTCCCTGGCAACTGCACAAAATAAGTCAAATGCCAAGAAGTGCCTGGAGTGAAACCCTGTGGAGTAAAATGACCAACAGGAGACAGAAGCAAACAGATAATTATTCTTTCTACTCTGAAAATGCTATTTCATGAAACAGTGTGTTATACGAGAAGACATCCTGGAAAACAGAATAATGAGCTGCATTTAAGATCTCAGATCAGCATGCATTCTGATCTTTGCTTCTTTTCTTTCTTTGTCTCACCAAGACTGCACCCCACAATAAAGTGTTACTCTATAAATTCTACTTAGACACCATTTTCTCTGGAACACAGTCTAAGAAAATGAGATTTCCTTGTACATGCATTTAAATAATTCTTAGGATAAGATATATTTGTTAAAGCCTACCCTGGCTGTCTGAGAAATAAAAGCAAATCTTGTTGAAGTTTTTCTTTGTTAGACCAAACTAAATCTTTTAGTAGTGAGGACTGTTATCAAAGTAAAGTGTAGAAAATACTTCATGGGATAAAAACATTAACTTAAAAAAGTGATATTATTCTAATGAGATCCCTAATTTCCAGAGCAGTCAGAAAAAATAAAAAGAAAAAAGAACTTGGTCTCCTGATAATTTCTTGGCTATTTCCATGAAATCAGACAACCAGAGAAAGTACCTCAATTTAATTCAAGCAACATAATCTCATTGCTCCTAGATGATTCTCATGATCATTCATTTATCTGTTTACACATACAACATATATTTTTGAATGACTATTATGTGTAAGGGATTGAACAATTTGCTTGCAAAACCCTGGTGACCAAAAGGGAATGGCACTCTTGGAGTCAACATTCTTCTGAGTAGTGTTATGCAATAAACACATTTAAACAGCAAATTATATAGCATTTTACAGGGTAACAAACTCTTTTGGGAGAAGAGTGGAGGAAAGGGGGTAGATCATGACTACAAGCAATATTGGAAACAGGTTGCACTGTTAAGTAGCGTGCTCAAGATAGACCTTGTGGAGAAATTATAATTTGGAGAAAGATTTGAAGGAGGTAAGAGAAATAAACATTGGAAGAAAAATTTCTTCAGCTTAAGAAACCAAATTCTGCCAACAACCATGCGATTTTGGAAGCGAATCTCTACCCAGTAAAGCCTTAGAAGACATGCAGGTCTCTTGGCTGACACTGTGATTGTAGCTCAGTCAAACACCAGAAAGCAGAGGACACAGTTGAACCACATTAAGATATCTGACTCACAGAAATTGTGAGATAATATATGTTGATTGCAGTAAGGCGCTAAGTTTGTGGTAATTTGTTACATAACACTAGAAAACTAATGCATGGTTTTATGAGACTCTCTTCTGCTTCCTTCAGTTGTTTTAGTAAACATAGAGGAAGTCATTATCTGGAAGTAAGTATAGGGAGGAAGTCTTTGGTGTTTCATGAGAAGAGGAAGTACAAAATAATCATCTAGGTTGCTAGAGAGAGAATGGATTAAGAATATACACTAGGGCTGGGCACAGTGATTGGCACTTGTAATCCCAGCTACTCCAGAGGCTGAGGCAGGAGGATCCCTTTAGGCCAGGAGCTTGAGACCACCCTGTGCAACATAGCAAGATCCCTGTCTCTAAACAAAATAAAATAAAATGAAAACAAAAACTGCACACTATGAGTGTCTTGTGGTGTGAAGAGTCCACTGGAGGCTTTTGACCACTGCATTTTTTATAAGACCATTCATTTTGGCTACGTGTTTCTCTCCAGCCACATTTTCCTGCCACACTCTAGTCTAAGTTTGGAGTGGTGCTGTACTAAAGACAGTACTCTGGAAAGATAGGAGGTGGTAGTAATGACAAGGTCTAGAACATGATCATGACTGTGAGTAGCTGATCTATATGCAAAGCAAAATGAATGGAAAAGAGTACTTCAAGAGACTGAGGCTAGGGTTTTGAGGAAAATTGTCTATGCGAATATCTAAGTAGCTCAAAATAAACACAGAAACAGTATTGGAAATAGTGATGATGACTCAGAAAATAAAAAAGTGTATAATGTGAATGGATTTATGGATTTGATGTAGGGGTTGGCAGATGATGATAATGATGAGATATTGTGAATGGGATAATCGTATGGTATATGATTGAAAGCTAAAGGGGAGTAATGGAGGTGGGAGAAAGAATTATCTGAAAAAGACAATATGGAGCAAATGGGACATGTTTCAACTCTAGGCTCAATGATAGAAAAATTGTGAAAGAAAAGTCAGCCAGCATTTGAGGGTGTTGTAGAGGAAGCATTGCTCTCCAGGAAAATTAATATTTTCAATTCAGCTGAAACACAATGGGATGATTCAGAGAAGGTATTGTGGATATAGCAGATGCTGCTTCCAACGGACATGGATGTTCAGATGGCTCTGTCAATGCCCCTCAGCCAAAGATCACTACTACAATTATTTGATATAGTTTCTTAATAATTTCCAACTAGAATATCAGAATAGAGCAAAGTTCAATCTGATTGTTAAAATAATCAGTCACTCAGGTTAGTATAAAATAATGTTTAGTCATTTTGGTATCTTGGGCAATGTTTTTTTATCTGTGTTCAAATGTGACACAAAGTGATGTCTAGCCTTTGTCTTTATCCATCTGGTGACAGAGTGTTCTTGTTTGGTGTTGGTGCTCTGTGAATTTTTTATGTTCAACAAGAGATCGTAATGGCTTAATTGTGAGTTCTGTGCAGTTTCTTGCTTATCAGGGTTGCATTTCTCTTTCCCAGCTAGGTAAATGGTTTTAGAAATTGGCAAGAAGTATGATAAGCAAGAGATTATGATTGACAAGAAGTGTGATAAAGGAGAGAATAATATATGTATCATTTTTGCAGGAATTAGAGTGTAAGATAAGAGGGCTGACACAAGAATCTCAGGCTTCTTGTGGCAACTAAAGTGATTAGGAATGGTGAAGGGGCATGATTTTGTGTGGTATGGTACATTAATTCATTCAATAAAATGCTATGTAATTGTTGATTATGACAATAATAAACATTATCATGATTTTAGAAGCTGTTCTTTATTTAGTGCTTGTTGTCAGATAGTTTACCAAATATATTATATATAATTTAGTATTAATGATCACAAACGAGTATGAAGTAAATATTGTTATTTTTATTTTTTTAAGAGAAAGTTAAGACTTGAAAGTTAGGAGACAAAGAGCAATATCCTTAATACTGAATTCAAAACCTTTAGTCACTGTTACACTGCCAACTCTACGGATGATATGTTCAATAAAAAAATAGAATGGAAAACTGCAGTTATGCTGCTGAGGTTGTGACAAAACAAAATTCTGACTTACATATGTAAACAAACTGAAAGAAAACAGACAAAAATAGCTAAATATGTTTGATAGGGCAGAATAACAAGGGATGATTTCTTCTAATTTTGCTTCTAATGTTAATTTAATCATTGTGTAATTAATAATAACAGGTTTACCTACTATTGTTTGCCAGAATGAAGGTTATTTTAAATAAAAATCGTCTACTGAATTTGCTAATTTTCTGATTGATCATAATATTTTGGGCTAAATATACTTTTTATAATATGAATATAATTACATTCAAAGCTTCAAAGACCTTTCTCTAAATTTTTTTGGCTATTGTGAATCTTTTCAGGTTAAATGAGGGAAGTAATATTTCAAATGACTTATTTAAATTCTAACTATTTATATTAAAAAATTAAGTGACAATGTATTTAGTTGCTTATCAAAGAACTTAATTTGAAGATTAGTATATGCATAGCATATATATTTAAAATTATTGCAATTTATTACTTATTTGGGATTTGAAAGCTAATTGTGTTTTTAGTCATCCTTTTTTTTCTCAAGTATATGTTATATTTTTGTCTTAGATAACTGACAGTCAGATATCTACATACAACAATTCAAGTGCAAAGGGCAATTATTTTAATTGGGAATCATTATTTAACATTATATCACAATTAAAATATATTTTAAGGAAAACAGAAAAAAAAAAAATCTGCTCATTCCTGTGTCAAGGATGGTATTACCTAGGTTGTCTTCCAAAGTTTATACAGTGTTGGGTTTTACATTTAAGTTGTTAATCTATATTGATTTGATTTTTGTATATGGTGTAAGGAAAGGGTCCAACTTCAATCTTCTACATATGCCTAGCCAGTTATCCTAGCACCATTTATTGAACAGGGGGTGTTTTCTCCATTGCTTCTTTTTGTCAGCTTTGTCGAAGATCAGCTAGTTGTAGGTGCATGCCCTTATTTCTGGGCCCTCTATTCTGGTGTATGTGCCTATTTTTGTACCACTACCATGCTGTTTTGGTTACTGTATCCCCTGTAGAATAGTTGAAAGTTGGGTAATGTGATGTCTCCAGCTTTGTTATTTTCACTGAGGTTTGTCTTGTCTATTCAGGCACTTTTCGGGTTTCATATGAATTTTAAAATAGTTTTTCCTAGTTCTGTGAATAATGTCATTGGTGGCTCAATAGGGATAGCATTGAATCTGTAAATTGCTTTGGGCTGTATCACCATTTTAATGCTATTGCTTCTTCCTATTCATGAGCATGGGATGTTTTTCCATTTGTTTGTGTTTTCTCCAATTTCTTTGAGCAGTGTTTCTTAATACCCATCATAGAGATTTTTCACCTTCTGATTAGATGTATCCCTAGGTATGTTGTTCTTTTTGTGGCAATTGTGAATGGGTTTGCCTTCCTGATTTGTCTCTTAGCTTAGCTATTGATGTACAGGAAATGCTAGTGATTTTCATGCATTGATTTTGTATCCTGAAACATTGTCACAGTTATCAGCTGAAGGAGCTTCTGGGCCTAGAGAATAGCATTTTCTAGATTTAGAATCACATTGTCTGCTAATAGGGATAGTTTGACTTCCTCTCTTCCTGTTTGGATGGTTTACTTCTTTCTCTCGCCTGTTTCTCTGGCAAGAACTTCCAATACTATATTGAATAGGAATGGTGAGAGATGGCGTCCTTGTCTTGTACCAGTTGTCAAAGGGACATCCATCAACTGCATCCAGAATTGCCTATTCAGTACGATGTTGGCTATGGATTTATCATAGATGGCTCTTATTATTTTCAGGTATGCTCCTTCAATACCTAGTTTATTAGACTTTTTAACATGAAGGGATGTTAAATTTTGTGGAAAGCCTGCATCTATCTATCAACATAATCATATGGTTTTGTCTTTTGGTCTTTTTTTTTTTTTTTTTTTTTGTGATTTCATGACAAAGACACCAAAACCAACTGCAACGAAAGAAAAAATTAACCAATAGGATCTAGTGAAAATTAAGAGCTTCTGCACAGAGAAAGAAACTATCAATAGAGTAAACAGACAATTTACAAAATGGGAGAAAATTTTTGCACACTATGTCTGACAAAGGTGTAATATCCAGCATCTATAAGGAACTTAAACAAATTTACAAGGGAAAAACAACTCCATTAAAAAGTCGGTAAGGAAATGAGCAGGCACTTTCCAAAAGAATACATATATGCAGCCAACAAGCATATAGACATACACATATGTACATGCACATACATATATATAGTGTGTATATACGTGCATATATGTATATATGTATGTATGTGCATATATATGTATATATACATGTATATGTGTATATATAAAACTCAATATCCATGATCATTGGAGAAATGCCAATCAAAATCCCAATTGAAATACTATCTCACACCAGTCAGAATGGCTATTGTTAAAAAGTCAATAACAGGTACTGGCCAGGTTGCAGAAAAATGGAAACACACACTGTTGGGAGTGTAAATGAGCTTAACCACTGTGGAAAGCAATATGGCAAGTCCTCAAACAGCTAAAAACAGAACTAACATTCAACCCAGCAATCTCATTACTGGGTATATCCTCAGAGGAATATAAATAATTTTACTGTAAAGACACATGAACATTAATGTTCATTTTAGCACTATTCACAATAGCAAAAACAGAGATTCAACCTAAATGATGAGGAAAATGTGGTAGCTATACACAGTGGAATACTGTGCAGCCATAAAGAATGAGATCATGTCTTTTGCAGGAGCATGAATGGAGCTGGTATCTATTATCCTTAGCAAACTAACCTAGGAACATAAAACCAAATACTGCCTGCTCTCACTTGTAAGTGGGAGCTACATGATGAGAACCCAGGAACACAAAGAAGGGAACAACAGACACTGAGTTCTACTTGAGAGTAGAGGTTGGGAGGAGAGGAGCAGAAAAAATAACTACTGGGTACTGAGCTTGATACCTGGGAGGTGAAATAATCTGTATAACAAAACCCTGTGACATGGGTTTACCTATATAACAAAACTTCCCAGTTCCCTGAACCTAAAATAAAAGTTAAAAAAAAGATAACTCATATACCAAATAGGCATATTTATCTTTTAATTTTTATATGTAATAGTTGTGCATATTTATGGGGTGTACAATATTTTGATACAAAGAAGCAACGTTTAATGATTAAATCCAAGTAATTGGGATACCCATCATTTCAAGCATTTTTCCTTGTTTTTTGTGTTAGGAACATTCCATTTCCATACTTTTAGTTGTTTTGAAATATGCGATAATTTATTAATTATAGTCACCCTATTGTTCTACTGAGGACTAGATCTTATTTATTTTATCTAACTATGTACTCTGGCCATTCTCTCTGTATCACACCTTCCCCACATAGGCATATTTATATAAAATTTGTGTATGGATACCATAATAATCAAGCATTTGTAATATTATGCCTTAAAATATCAAAATTATATGTTGTGTATTAGTTACATTTAATTGGAAAGGTAGAAGAAGAGGAGCAAGATGTTGTGGTAACCCTATGTGATAAATAACCTGGTTTTCTTTACCAAACAACTCACAAGAACAAAAGAAAATCATGAGGAATGCAGGGGAAAACTACATTAAAAGAGCCTATAGAAACTTATCAACAAAGAGCAAAGTATAAATATTATTTGACCCTCATCAAAGTAAGATAAAATCATAAACACTGAAGCAAGATAATATCTGACATTTAGAAGGTAAATGCATACTTGAGCAAAAAAAAAAAAATTTTTTTTTTTTTTTTTTTTTTT
>NW_016821802.1:191490-195105 GCF_001698545.2 Rhinopithecus bieti | reverse complement strand
TATTTAATTTTAAAAGAAAAAAGGGTTTTAAAAAAAAAAAAAAATTTTTTTTTTTTTTTTTTTTTTTTTTTTCAGATGGAGTCTCACTCTGTCAGCTAGGCTGGAGTGCAATGGTGTGATCTTGGCTCACTGCAACCTCTGCCTCCCGGGTTCAAGCGATTCTCCTGCTTCAGCCTCCCAGGTAGCTGGGACTACAAGCGGGTGCCACCATGCCTGGAAAATGTTTGTATTTTAGTAGAGAGGGGTTTCACCATAATGGTCAGGTTGGTCTTGAACTCCTGACATCATGATCTCTTTGCTTCGACCTCCCAAAGTGCTGAGATTACTGGTGTGAGCCGCCACGCCCGGCCAGTACATTTTATAATGTTCAGTAATTATTTTTAATTGTGACAATGTTGTTGTGGTGCTTTAAGTTCTTAACTTACAGAGATTCTTACTGAGATATTACAAATAAAATGAAATGATTGAAGTATGTAGTGGTTGTGGATATAAATGAAACTACATTGATTGTGACTTAATAATTATTAGATGTGGATAATAAGTACTTGGGAGCTTATTATACTATTCCATCTACTTTTATGTATGCTTGAAATTTACTATCCTCAAAAATAAGAAAAACACTAGACTCAATAATCATATATAGACAACCCATAACAGAAACATGGATGCCCATGAATCAGAGGAATCTTTTTTAAAACAATGAGTTTATAAGTATTTGACTTTTAAAATCAACTATATGGCTTATAATGGCATGTGAAATTTTAATAATTTGTTGTATTTGTTTGCATTTCAATATCCAGTCTAAAATTACTTCATTTGTAATTAGTTTGTAAATGCATATGAATCATAATCACATAATTACTCTGCAGTAGAAGATGATAAACATTTTAATATGAAAATATTCTAAAGAAAGAAATATGGGGTTAGAAATCTTATTAAGCAGCTACTTTAATTTAAGAAAAATTGTCGCGGATTATGTATCTTGTGCCCCCATTAACTAGCATACTCAATCCCTTAACCAGGATATTTGTAAAAGCTCAGTCAATGTGTGTAAATAGGTTGGTGCTTTGGATAACTACATAGTAGGATAGATGGGAAGATTATGTAATAGACAGAAAAATGGAATAATAAACCAAGTGAATGTAGGCAAAAGAATTCAAAGTTGATAGATATATAAAAATCACTTTATGTGAGCACTATGTTTAATTGGCATGTGTATTCTGGAAAACCAAAAACTAAAAGATATATTTTAATTGTCTTTATATGTTTGAAGCTTTCTGTTTCAGATTTGTGAGCAGACACTTTTTTCTTCAGGTAGCATTTGGAAGCTTCTTGTATGAAATTTATAGAAGCATAGTTTATTTAACATAAGTAGAAATTCATATTTAGAGAAGTCTACCAATGAATGTGCTGCTTCTAAACTAGTATGTTATGATACAGATACACTCAATTATTAAAAATAAATTAATGCTGCTAAAAAGTGCTAGAAAGATAAGTTATGTAGTTCCATTGTTAATGCTAATAATGACAGTCTAGATTTTGTTCAACTTTATGATCCTCTATTTCAAATTATTACACAGAAAATTTTGAAGCATGAGTATGTATGTATTTATTCAATAAATGATTTAATGTTTCTTAATCTTGAATTTGAGTACTGCTGATTATAAAGCTTGTCCTGGAAAATCAATGACCAAAAAATATAGTAGAAATGGTAGGACATTTAAAATTCAATTGCCTTTCAAATGTCATTAAGAAATAGAAATGTTTGGAACTTGAAATATGAGTTTCCATTGCATGAAGTCCAGATTGCTAAATTCATACCACACTTATCAGACTGAATAATTTGGATCACACATATCTGCACACATACACACACACACACACACACACTTGTGCTTTTTATTATTTTATTTTGTTGTATTTTTATTTGAGCAGATATTAGTATATAATTCACGTATCATAAAATTTTCCCATTTAGAATATAATTAAATGGTTTTCAATCTAGGTGCAGAATTATACTTTATCACTACTGTCAATTTTGGAAGAGTTTCATCACCTCAGAAAGAAACTCCACACCCAACAGCATTCACTCTACCAAACTTCCAATGTCCCAAAGCCCTAGGCACCACTAATGTACTCCCTGTTGAGATAGCCAGGTGGGAAGGGGTCTGTATAGATTTTCTTCACTTGGGCATTTCGTGTAAGTGGAATTATACATTATGTGGTCTTTTGATAATGACTTATTTCACTTAGTATAAGGTTTTCGATGTTCATCCATGTTGCAGTATTTATTGAATAGAAGTGACATATTGTACTTACTCATTTATCAGCTGATGGAGATTTTGGCAGTTTTCATTTTTGCTATGAATAATGATACTATGAACCTTAATATACCAGTAATAACATCATCATCTTTAAAATCTGAATTTCAAGCATTGCACTCTCTGGTCACCCTCTTCTAACTCACTTGATCTATTATCATCTCCCATGTCAAAATTTGTCAACACATCCAGAAATCTAGTTCATTTCCTCTTCACTTTTTCCCCATTGGTCCTCTGATAATTATCTCCCATGGAGCTGAGATTCCATTGTTCATCATTACAATAACACTCTCAAATACAATCTCACACATCAACTGTCCCTGCTCTACCTCCACACTACTCACATAAATTCCCTGTGTACCACTTCACGTGATTGGAGAAAAATATGCTGCTTGCTTACGGGGCACTAGCCATCGTCAAGAATCCCACTATTATTTCCCAGTTAAATTTGTTAAACCTCACTCTCTCTGAAGTAAGAATTTTACAACTCATCTAAAAATTATCCTTCTTCCTGTTAATCTTGCTTATTGTTTAATGCAGAAGTAAAGCATTTGAACAAGAACTACATAATCTATCCATCACCTAACATATCATCTCTTGTTCTTCACAAGTACTCATATACTCTGGAGTCTTTTCTTTGCTAAGAGTGAACTATCCCTCTTGCTGAGACAATCTCCACACTTCTGTAATATTTCTATAATATATCCTGTCATTTTTCCATGATTCAAGTAATGCAAATAATGCTGCTCCTGTTTATAAAGTAGGATGTTCACTGAAAAATAAACATGCTACAGTATTCTCAATGAAATAAACAAATGCGTGCATACTACATAAAACGTCACTGGAACAGTCTTATTTCCCACCAGCTAACATACCAATTTTTTGTTCTTCACAGGAAAGTCATAAAGTCAAATGAGTTTATCATTATTAGCTTTCTCATCTTTTTCCCCTAAATCATCTCTATAATCCATTGCAATTAGAGTAGGTCTCCTTTCAAGTTTAAAAAAACACTTCTTGTGGCCGGGCATGGTGGCTCAAGCCTGTAATCCCAGCACTTTGGGAGGCCGAGACGGGCGGATCACGAGGTCCGGAGATCGAGACCATCCTGGCTAACTCGGTGAAACCCCGTCTCTACTAAAAAAAAAACAAAAAAACTAGCCAGGCGAGGTGGTGGGCGCCTGTAGTCCCAGCCCTCTACTCGGGAGGCTGAGGCAGGAAAATGGCATAAACCCGGGAGGCGGAGCTTGCAGTGAGCTGAGATCCGGCCACTGCACTCCAGCCTGGGCGACAGAGC
>NW_016821802.1:168048-188932 GCF_001698545.2 Rhinopithecus bieti | reverse complement strand
AAAAAAAAAAAAAAAAAAAAAAAAAAAAAAAAAAAAAACACTTCTTTTGTGGTTACTTCATCCAGTAATGGTAAAATGTTCATTTCACTCAATCTTTCAGAAGCATTATTGGAATTCTTTCTTCCATTGGTTTCTGGGTTATCATATTTTGTTGGCTTTCCTCCTACTGCTGCTTTCTCTTTCAGATGCTATTCTTTATTGCTTTCTCTTTCCCCAAAGACCTGTAATTATTGGTGTGCCCTAGGACATAAACCTCAGATTTTTTTTTTTCTTTTTATATCCTGTATCTAAGTCAGTAATTTTCCAACCAGGGTTACATAATTGTACAACCCAAAGAGCTTTAAAAATAGAAATAACTGACCCGATCCCCATATATTCTAATTTAGTTGTTCTGGTAGAACTTGGATATAAATATACTTTAAAATTATTCAAGTGAATCTAATGAACAGTCAGTGCCAAAAACTTAACTTAGTCACACTTAGTTCCTTTGTTTTAATTTAAACTGATGACTCAAATTGATCTTTGACTCAGCCAAAATATGTATTTTGATCTCCAGATTCATATGCATAATTACCTATGAGCCTTCTCTGAATGAATTCCAGATATGCAGATCAAAATTATGTCCATCTCTAGTCTCCACTTACTCCACTCTGACTGTTTCCTGTCTGAGTTAAGACACCACACTCACTCCGTTGTTCAGACGCATACTCAACACCTCTAGATCTTTCATCCACACATGTTTAATTATCCAATAAGAACACAGTACATTGCTTTTAAAACATACTCTGAATACCAGTCATTCTCATTTCTGACACTTCTATTGACCTGCCCCTGTCATCTTTCACCTGCATCATTACAGAAACTTCTCAACTGGTGTCCTCGTTGCCACTCTTGCTTTTTAATCTATTTTAATTATTTTTTTAAGATTTGTTAATTTTAATATTTTTAAGCATATATTTTGTATAACTTTTAAATAAATTAATAAAATTTTCATGTAAAACAAATTTCACCCATTTTATTTACGAAATTTCAAACCTACAAAAGATTTAAGGCATTTCCTCTGACTGTTTTTTTTTGTCTTTCATGTGACTGACATTTTGAAGAGTTCTATACACTACTGATAGTGAACAAGGCACTCATTGAACATCTCAGAATTTACATAAGCAAAGGAAAAGAAAAACAGTAAATGCCGTAAGCCCTTTAGCTAGATCGCCAATTTGCTCATCTCCATCATCTCCTTCTTTCTGTGTATGTGTATTTCTATATGTATGTGGGATATTTTTAAAATTTTATGTAAAAATGTGGCAGACATCAATATATTTTACCCTTAAACATTTCAGTGAGTGTGTGTTTCCTAAGAAGGATGTGTTCCTAGTGCTCCGTACCACCAATATTATATTTAAGAAGTTCATTATTGATAAAATATTAGGAAGCGTGAGACCCACATTGCCCAATCTCTCCATTAAATTCATCAATTTATCTATCTGATGATCTGTAAATAGCTGAAACCCTGTACCTAAACAAGAACAATGAATCTCTAGCCTCTTGTATTTTAGGGCATTCCCTCTGACTGTCTTTCATATCACTGACATTTTGAAGGATACCATATATTACTGATAGTGACCAAGGCACTCATTTCACTTATAATTTACACTTCTGGGCTCATAGTTTCCCATAGATGCTATATAGATACAATAGATTACCATAGATGCCATAGATTACCATAGTGGTTGATATGACTTGGCTGAGTAACCACTGAAATCTCATCTTGAATCTTAACTCCCATAATTCCCATGTGTTGTGGGAAGAACCCAGTGGGAGATAATTGAATCATGGGGGTAGTTTCCCCCACGCTGTTTTCATGGCAGTAAATACATATCACAAGATCTCATGGTTTCCCTCTTCACTTGGCTTTCACTCTCTCTTGTCCACTGCCATGTAAGATGTGCCTTTCACTTTCTGTCATGATTGTGAGGCCTCCCCTGCCATGTGGAACCATGAGTCCATTAAACCTTTTTCTCATTATTAATTACCCAGTCTCAAGCATGTCTTTATCAGCAGTGTGAAAACAGACTAACACAATAGTATATTTAAACAAATACATATTTAATTAAATGAAAATGGTACATTTCCAGCATCAGACAAACACCAGGTTTCAGTTGTAACAGAGTCTAACTCTATTTTGTAATGTTTGACGGCTGATATCTTTTAAGCCTTACTCCCTTTTCTGCTGAATACTTAGGTGAGTTGAAAAGGAAGTCTGGGCTTGCTTTCCTTTGGTGTTCGTAGGCGATTCCAACTACACAAACACCTTCTCACATTCATGAACATTCATCCTAGTTCCTCACCCCCAACTGAATTCAAAACTCCAAACTAGTTCCTGTACATGCTCTCTTTCAAGCTATTTTTGAACCAGGTTTCTCATCTTACCATGATATCATAGAAAGCCTCAAAACATGAGTGATAAACCTTTTTATATCCTCAAGTATATATGACATTGTAAGTCTTGACCTACCCAAGCCTAATTTTGGGTAAAAGTCTATGCTGCTTCGGTGAGGTGGCTAAAACACCCTAAAGATGGAGTTCTGATTCTTCTTAGAAATACTATTTATAAGCCATCCAACCTCTATGTACTCAGACTATTTTGTAGGTCTCTTTAGGTAGCATTATTGAATCATACTTTTCTACCTACTCTGTTAATCACTGACATTTATTGGAATGTTTAAAATATTAATATCAATGTAATTATGGATATGATTAGATTCAGGTCTACCATTTTATTACTACTTTTGGCCTCCTGTTTTTCTGTTTCTTGGTTTCTCATTTCTCTTTTTTTAGTATTTGAATAGGTTGGTATTTTATCTATTCATTTTTGCTGTCATTTCTTTGTATTATTTTTAGTGATTGCTTTAAGAATTACAAAATACATATCCAAATTTTCACAGCCCACTTAGAATTAGTTCTTTTACTCCTTAAGATAAGGTATAGAAATGCTGTAACCAAATCGCCTCTTTCTTTTACTTTCACTAAAGTTCTGTGAGTTTCTGTATAAGTAATGTTTATATATATTGAAAACAGCAGATAATGTTAAATGTTTAACTTTAGTCATCTATGTTTTAAATTACTTGAGAAGAAAAATGTGTAGAATTCATTAAGTTATTTACCATGTCCACCATTTATGTTGTTGTTCTTTCATTTTTAAAGATCCACGTTTCCCTTTCTACCAATTGTTATTAAAGTATAATTTAAAAATTTAAAATGTATGTATTTCAGATATACAGTGTGCTATTTTGATTTATGTATTCATTGTGAAATAATTGCAATAATTAATTAGTTAATGTACTCATCACCTCACATGGCTATCTTTTGTCTGTGCAGTGAGACTGTTTAAGATCAACTCTCCTAACAATTTTTAAGTGTACAGTATATTATTAACTATATTCACCATGCTGTAGATCTCCAGAACTTATTAATACTGCTTAACTGAAACTTTGTACCTTTTGGCCAACATCTTCCCATTTTGCATTCTCTGCCTCTGGCAATCAACATTTACTCTCTCCTTCTATGAATTTGATTCTTTTAGGTTCATATTACCATATCTGAACCAGAATGATGTTGTTCTTTGCCTATGAATGTATTATTCATTGAGGTATCACTTTTTGATTGTTTGTTTTTTGCTAAAAAAATGTACCTGGGGAGTATCGGGGTGACTTTTAGGATCCTTCTTTCTGCTTTCTCCTCAAAGTCTTCTCCTTCCTGAAAGCTTTTTTTTTTTTTTTTTTCTTTTGTTAGTGGTGCAATTTTAACATGTTGAGGAGAGGAGAATGAAAGGCACTTTCACAAATCTGCCAATCTGCCTTTCCTTGTGATTATTGACTCCATGTCTCAGTCACCATTTTGGGTCACTCAGATGTAATCTGTACTGTAGCTGTGGTAGCATTATTTTTTTCTGTCCTGAAGGGGCTAATGTGAAACAGCTTGCTTAGCAAATCTGTCTCTCACTGAGATTTTAAAAAAGTTAAAAATGTCCAGCTTTATGTATTCCTCAGATCTGGAGACTAACCCTTCTCATCTCTGGATGTCATTTTCTTTCCTACCGGAGTCAAAATGTCTTCTCCTTTCTCAGGTGTTTCTCCATGTTTTGTTTTGTTTTTGTTTTTGTTTTTTCTTACTGTAAATCTTCATAGTTGTAAATTTTCTTTCGACCTCTAGAGTATCTCCCATAATTGGATTAGAACCTGTGCTGGGTTTTCAACTTGTCAGTAATAAGCATCTGAAAGCTTACTTTCCTTTATGTAACAAAAATATTGAATAAATTTGTTAAAGTTATAGCTGTAAATTAAAATTAGTCTGTTGGAAAAATATTCAGGTGATCATTATATTTTAGCTTTAATGAGGTACTTGTACTTTTTTTAAAGGCTTCATTGTTTCTGCAGTTAGGAAACACCACAGCACATTACTTTCAGTTAATTACAAAGAATTTATTTTTAGAGATGAATATACAAAAGACACAGTTCATGATTATCATAATAAAATCTCCAGAGAATTTAAATGGAATGTATTTTCTAGACAGACTATTTCTCTTTAAATTAAAGTTTAAAACCCAACCTTTAATTCTGAGAGAAATGTCTGACTAGACTTTTATATAAATACTTTAAACATGTTCTTGATAGAACAAAGATAACTATGGGCTGTTAGATCTCTCTGCCATTAGCAACAGAATGGAGAGTTAAATTTTGGCAACTCCTGAAATAACTAACCATAATTATAAAGGCTAAGAAAAAAGAAAGAAAAAAGTACAAAAGAGACTGGGTGCAGTGACTCATGCTTGTAATGCCAGCACCTTAGGAGGCTGAGGTGAGTGGATCACTTGAGGTCAGGAGTTAGATACCAGCCTGGCCAACATGGTGAAACCTCGTTTCTACTAAAAATACAAAAATTAGCTGGGCATGGTGGCATACACCTGTAATCCCAGCTACTTTGGTGGCTAAGGCAGAAGAATCCCTTGAACCTGGCCGGGGTGGAGGTTGCAGCAAGCTGAGATCATGCCACGGCACTCCAGCCTGGGTGATAGAGCGAGACTCTGTCTCAAAAGAAAAAAAGCAACAAAAGAAATAATAATAATATACTTATTTTATCATACAACACATTTTGAGGTAAATATTGATAACTATAATTATATAAAGAGAAGAAATCTAATTGAAATTATGTCTTGTGTAAAAACCTAAATCTTCAAAATCTTTATCAAAATTCATATTTTCCATTTTATTCAAAGAACGATGGCATTTATTAAAATTCTATAAAATATGGTTATCTGAGAATCCATCAGAGTAAAACTTTATAGCACACACATGTATATATGGTCCCATGTGATTAGATCACATTCACTGTAGAAAATAACTGAATTGTTGAAGAATACTTTTCATCAATATTATACATAAGTCAACTTCAAATCTTTAAAAACAGAATATTTCAAAGGGATATCTTACATTTACAGCATCATTTTCTTAATAATCTAATTATTTTCTTGCTTTTTAAATGTATACATTTGACATTTTATTAAGCTATATACAAATGCAAAACTCCCATATATATGTATAGTGTGTATGTATGTCATATGCAAATAAACTATAAAAAAACTTTTCTTAATTCCTCTTTAAGCTTCCCCAATATTCCTCTTTTTTTTCCATTTATCTTCAGCTGTATAGTGGACTTCCAGAATGCCTAACTTGCTTACTGGATTAATTTCAATGCCTAAAATAATTATTAGCATAGCACAGGCATTTAAGCACATTCAATACATCCCAGGAGGCCTTGATTCAGAGCTTTTTTATTCAGCACTCTCTAAGCAAGCTCTCTGGACAGTTCACCCACAATAAATATGCTTGCACTAAAACATATTTAACTGCAAATGGAATGTGTTATTTATTTATCTCAACTCCATCACAAATATATACATTTTTATCTAGTAGAGTTGCAAAGAATTTCTCTCCCGTAAAAGAAAACAACAACAACTAAAAGCAACTATCAAAGGATATAAATATTCTTGGTGCTGTTATTTTTTGTTTTTCTTTAACTGCCCTATATAACTTCAAGTATTACAAAGATTTGGATAATTGCAAGGGCTCTCAAGATGCCACAGAACATATTCAGGAAAGGCTTTTAATAGAGGCAAAAAATGACAACAAAAGAAAGAGAGTTTAGGTCATTTTTGAAGCTCCAAGAGACATCCAGGTTTATGCTCCACAAGGTCATTCTTACTTGCACAGAGATGTGAATCATCTCTGATTAAAATTTTAAGATTAGTGTAATGAATCTTGGCTTCAGGGAGCTCCTGACAGACATTCCTGGCAATGTATTTTATGTCTTTCTGGTTACTTAGCCAAGCCAGGATATCTAACCTGTTACACCAGGTGAAAGGCATCCATAAACAAATCCTGGGTGCTGCCAATGGAGCTGCAGACTTTAAATAATGCGTCACAAATGATTTGTTAGTTAAGTTAGGCTTTATTTTGGCCAAAAATGAAGCCAACATCCCAATACCCCCAGAGACAAGCATACAGCTGTAAAATAATTTTTTCCTGAATAACAATGGTATTATATCCACCCTAGCAATCTTATTTCAATATTATTTATTAATATGTCTATAAATACCAAGAAACTCAAGACATCCTGTGGAAAAGCTTTTAAAAAATGTTATAGGTTCCTCATTAATATGTTGATGAACGTAGACATGCATTATTTTAATATTTGTATGTCATATCTTTAAATTTTCAAAAATTATAATTTACTTTATTCCTGATCCTTCTTTTTCCTTTGACTGTCATTTCTTTTCCTTCTGTGACTGTTTAATGTTTTTTTCCTTCATTGCTGCTTTGTGTCCTTCGGTTAAGAGAATAAAGTTCCCAGACATCGTGAACTGATCCAGATTTTCAGATTCTCTATGAATAGATTTCCTAATTATTTTTTTTTTACATAATGTAATTGCAAAAGACAATTATGGTTATTGTAAATATTTGCTGGTCCTCGTGCAGTTGTGTTTCCAAGATATTGAGAATGTTTTTCTACATATTCTAGAAGCAAAATTTCACAGGAATTAAATAAAACAGTAACAGTATCTCTTCGTATTTCTAATTACAGACTTTGCATTTATTTTGTCTCATCTGCTGTGATAATCCATATGCTATTTCAAATGAACAACTTAAGAACCGAGGTAAAAAGTACCCTTTCTTTCTACTTTAGTTCACTGGCAAGCATTGAGATGCATGCAGGACCTCTTAATTTTTTTTTTTCAAATCAAATTCTCTAAATGAAGCAGGAATATTTATTTATTGTCATTTTCCAATTATTAAGTAGATAGAATACCAAATTTAGACTAAACGCTTTAAAATGGTGTCAAATATAATACTTACTTGTCACAACAGATGAATTTGATTAGAAAATTACACATATAATCTAATTTTTATTCTGTCTTTTAAAATATACTAAAAAATAAAAAAAAAAAAAACATAAACAGACCATGACCTAAAGATAACATATTTTTAATTAAATGTTTTAAGTGGTTCCCTTAAAAAAACTCCCGTTTTGAAGGCTATGTAATATTAATCAAAACACATAAAGACTCTGACCTCAAAGAACTTACTGTCACATATAGTAAACAGAAAATAAGTAGAGAAGTAAATGTTTATTTGAAATGCTGGTAAGGAAAAGTATTGCAGAGAAGGATAGAATGTGCAAGTTAGAAGGGAAAGTGCTACTCTGTATAAGCTAATTAATGAAGATCTGTCTCAGTAATAAGACATTTGGGCAGAGACATGAAGGGATGGATGGAAGTAGCCTTGGAGTAATCTCAGAGAAGAGCATTTCAAGCTGAGGGAATTACATACACCCTGAATGCCAGAGCATGCTAGGCATAAGCAAAGAACAGCACGGTGTCAGGAATGGCTGAGATAGATTAAGCAAGCGAAAGACTTGGAGGGGATCAGATCAGAGAGGCAACAAGAAAACAAAACATGTAGCATCTCAAAGGCCACTTTGAAAGATGGAAAGTCATTGAGGGCTTTGGAACAGATGTAACCTGATCTTCCTCTAATTTTAAAGTGATTACTTGGGCGAATATGAAGAATGAGAACAACAACAACAACAAAAAAATAGTTTGCATGTTATTGAAATCAACCAGGGGAGTAGTACCTGGAAAAAGAACAGTGGTGACTTGGTTGGAAGTGGTTGGAAGAGGAATACATATTTTTACAATAAAGCCAAGAAGATGTGCTGATAATTTAGGTATAGAATATGAGACAGGTGATCAGACTAGCAAGGTTATTTCAGAATTTTGGTTTTGACTAATCTAAAGAATTAATCTGCCATTTACTGAGATTGATGGGGAAAATTTGGAGTGTGGGGAATCAAAAGTACTCAGATAATCCTCTCATTTGTATATGTTGTAATTTTAATTTTAATTCTTTTTTCTTTCAGGGGCAGTGAAAGAAAAGGAAAAGAGAAAGAGGGACAGAAAGTGAAACAGAGTGAAGAGGTAAGAGAGCCTGATAAAGAGAAAGCCATTGTTTAAAAGCATACCAGGAATCTCACAATTAAAAANGATGTGCTGATAATTTAGGTATAGAATATGAGACAGGTGATCAGACTAGCAAGGTTATTTCAGAATTTTGGTTTTGACTAATCTAAAGAATTAATCTGCCATTTACTGAGATTGATGGGGAAAATTTGGAGTGTGGGGGAATCAAAAGTACTCAGATAATCCTCTCATTTGTATATGTTGTAATTTTTAATTTTAATTCTTTTTTCTTTCAGGGGCAGTGAAAGAAAAAGGAAAAAGAGAAAGAGGGACAGAAAGTGAAACAGAGTGAAGAGGTAAGAGAGCCTGATAAAGAGAAAGCCATTGTTTAAAAGCAAACCAGGAATCTCACAATTAAAAATTAAAATTATAAAAGAATACAGGAGATACATAATTACTATCAGAAGGATGCTGATTCAGGCCAACGTTGTTTTTTGAAGTCGATTTTTTTTTTTTTTTTTTTTTTTTTTTTTTTTTTTTTTATGGAGTCTGGCTCTGTCGCCCAGGCTGGAGTGCGGTGGCTAGATCTCAGCTCACTGCAAGCTCCGCCTCCCAGGTTCACGTCATTCTCCGGCCTCCGCCTCCCAAGTAGCTGGGACTACAGGCGCCCGCCTCGTCGCCCGGCTAGTTTTTTGTATTCTTTAGTAGAGACGGGGTTTCACCGTATTAGCCAGGATGGTCTCGATCTCCTGACCTTGTGATCCGCCCGTCTCGGCCTCCCAAAGTGCTGGGATTACAGGCTTGAGCCACTGCGCCCGGCCGAAGTCGATATTTTGACTTGAATTCTATATTCATGGAAAATCACTTGATTTATTTTATTGATGTATTTTATTTATAGGTTTTCTTTGTAGAACTGAATATATTTTGACAATCTTTGGAGAGTGATTTAGTCAACTTGGGCTGCAATAACGAAGTTCCATAGACTCTGTGGTTTATACAACACTTATTTCTCAGTTATAGTTCTGGAGACTGGAAGTCTAGGATTAGGGTACCAGCATTATATGGTTTTTAGTGAAAGTTCTTCTTTGCAAATGGATGCCTTCTTGCTGTGTTCTCACATAGCAGAGGGAAAGCTCTCTTGTCTCTTCCTCTTCTTATAAGGGCACTAATCCCATTATGGGTCTCGTCCATCCTTCATGACCTCATGTAAACCTAATCATCCCCAAAGCCCCCACCTCCTAAGACCATCATATTGGGAATTAGGGCTTTAACATATGAATTTTGAAAGACATGAACATTCAGGTCTTAGCCAGGTAACAACTCTAGGATCCTTTCTACTGCTCTAATTTACTAAAACATCACATGGATTAAGAACACTGAAAAAATCCATTTAATATTCATAATGGTAACCTGGTTTAATATCATTTTATTTTGTTAGCTCACCTTTGTGTTAAGTATAACTTATTTTCAGGAAAGAAGTGGCGAGTGAGCAAAAGTAATACATAAACACTTTCCATTCTTCAAATGTCTTCAGTGCTATTGATGAAAACAGAGCCTGGATATTTAAGGTTGTGTTTTCTGAATTTATTCACCAGGAAACCAATCTTCAATAAATTACATTTTTACTCACATCTCTGAAAAATCACACACACGTACACGTGCACACACACACACACTCACATAAAAGATTCCAGCTGCTTTGCTGAAATTTCACACATCAGCTAAGTCAAGCACCCCACTAGTCACAGGTGACAAATAATGCCCGAACATCTGCTTGCTAACAATATAATCTGGCTCATTTACTATCACCAGTTTCCTGGTATTGTGCTCACAGGAGATGTTCAATAAATAGTGAATGAAGTTCTTCTACCTGTTGAGAAGACTAAATAAACCTCTGGGGCGGAGGAGTGCAGATATCACAGCAGCCCTTCTTTCTCTTTTTGAATAAACAGTTGTAGGGCATGTGAAGCTTGTGAAATACACTGGATATGATTGCATTTTGATAGCAGGGTCTGAGTTTTTGATGAAGTCTAGTGTACTTTACCCAGGGAGTCTAAAATAGGTTAATTCCCCCTGGGAATATTTCTTGGGTTTAGGAGAATGATAATTTCAATTTCTGCTCAGTTTGCTTTCAGAGCAAGCAGTGATCCAAATGATTAAACTTCTACCACTGGGGATAGTTAGAATTCAATGTTTCAGCTAGCCATGAATGAGTCAACAAATTGCAAGCCGTTTGGCATTTTGCCCATAAGAACAGTTACTTTTAAATGTTCTTATCTAAGGCACAGAAATTCAATAAAATCTTTTTTCAAAGATATAACAAAATAAAGTTTACATTAAAATATGTGATCTTAAAATGTTATCAGTTTATGTTTCAAAGCCTTATTTTATATTATCTAATATAAATATCTATTTTAAATCCACCAAGATAAAATATTTTAATTACTGTTTACTGTTAAATTATAGATATTTATGATGGCAACATACAATGCACTTTCTTTTCCACATGTGTTTTTTTTTTTTTTTTTTGAGGCGGAGTCTCGCTCTGTCGCCCGGAATGGAGTGAAACGGCCAGATCTCAGCTCACTGCAAGCTCCGCCTCCCGGGTTTATGCCATTCTCCTGCCTCAGCCTCCCAAGTAGCTGGGACTACAGGCGCCCGCCACCTCGCCCGGCTAGTTTTTTGTATTTTAGTAGAGACGGGGTTTCACCGTGTTAGCCAGGATGGTCTCGATCTCCTGATGTCGTGATCCGCCCGTCTCGGCCTCCCAAAGTGCTGCGATTACAGGCTTGAGCCACCGCGCCCGGCCCCAAATGTGTTTTAGTATGTACCTTGCATATATTAAACTCTCCTAGGTAGTTACTAAATAACTTTTCTTTCTCCAACATGCCACATACATACATTCTTTCTCTAACATGATTATCTTCTTTCTTATATCACTGAAATTATAGAATCGAATAGAAGAGTACTTTCATATTACTTCTAAGGGATTATGTAGCAACCTACCTACATATGGACCTATAAATCTTTGTCTTCCTCGTGTCAAATTCTTATTGCTCCTTAGTGCAGTAGCTAACACCTGTCTTTGCCTAATCATTGACTTTGGTTTAGCAATGATCCACTTTCATGCTTTATCAAGTGATCTCAGTAACAGTAAAGGAAGGTTATTAATACCTTCTGTTTTTAAACAGTCCTTCCTAGGTCCCTCCCACTACATACTCTGACTATGACCTCATTGTCTGTTTTTCTTTGGAGAAAACTCCACTAAAGATCTGTCTATATGGGCTCCTCCATGAAGTTTTTGCTGTGATATTTTGCGTTCACAATTATTTTGATATTTGTCTTATCAGGATGACTAATGACCTACATTAGAACATCCAGTTGTTAGTTTTGGGGCCCTTGTTTTATGCAGCTTCTCAACAGAATTTGATATATACTTTTCTTTCCATTTTTTAATATATTACATACTTTGGTTTTGGAAAACAGAAATATCTTAGTTTTCTTCTTCCTAATTTTTGTTTTGATCTTCATATAGATATCAGAATAGAATTTGAAGAAATCCCAATATAGAGGAAATCTTAAGCTTTAGAAAGATGGGATTGTTAGGGATTCTGTGTGCATTAAAAAAGGACTCAGGAAATAAATTTGGCAACAAAATATAATTTACACAATGTAAGGTATGGACTGGAAAATTGCGTTGTATTTTAAATTATAAGCTCCGTTGAGAACTTGGAAAACCCTGATAAAGAATATTGGCGGTTATTGAATTTAGGTACTGACGAAGAAGTTTCAGTCACTAGTCTGATTGGTACTTACAAACTTTAATGAGCTTATGAATTACCACAGAATGTCGTTAAATATTTTGTCAAATATTTATTGAAATAAATATCTTTGATTCTGTAGGTCTGGGTGGAACTTAATAATGCACATTTCTAAAATGTTCCCAGTTGGGATAATAATATTGGGTCTATGGATCACACTACATGCAGCAAGAATCCATATTTGTTTTAAGAGGATTTACCATTGAAACCAGAGTGGAAACCAGGAGATTCTTACAGTCATGAAGTCACATAAAATTACATTTAGAGAGACATGGGTGGCATATATATAACAGGCAACTTAAGATGACTTTTATGAAAATAGGGGAGGTAAATATGCAGGACAGAAGAAGGGTGAGTGTATTAATCAGGTCACCACCAGAGAACCAGAAGGAAAACATATATACATATTTTATTAAAATATATATATATACACACACACAGAGGTAGAGATGACATAGATATATAGATATACACACAAGTATAATTATAACAAAATAAAAAATTATTATAACTATCACAGTCCTTACAGCTGGTATTTAAAACTATTTTGTTCTACTCCCTATTCCAGATTCACTTTGCCTTCAGCAAGCATTTCAGCCATTCATGGTCCTTTGCTTGCAGGAGTGACCCAAACTTTCATTTTTGAAGTGTCTGGACCGTTAGTAATTCTGCCTATATTGGGTTGCTGTAGTTTTCTTTCAACTTCAGTCATAAGATGTGGTATTACTAAGAGACTCTTAAAGAGATTTCCTATATTCCAGACATACTCTTCCTTACCTCCATTGTGCAGTGGTAGTGGAAATTCTTCTTTGTAGTCAGGATTAGTCACCCCAGCCAGTACAACTCCCTTCTTTGTTCGTTTATTCAGAGGCATGAGTATCCCAAAGTAGATGGGTGGTCGTCTTAATTTCCAGTGTAATGGAGTGATTGTTGTATGTACTAGTGTTCCTTGGGAATAACACCTATTGACAAGCAGAACATCCAGTCACAGCAACAGGAAGTAAAATATTTGCTAATGGGTCATTATGAGTAATAGAATATGGTGTTACTCCTATTTCCACCCTTGGATTTCTGGACCTGTGGATTGTGACCATGCTAATTTAAAGCATATACAACCTCCAGGAGGGCATTGCTTCAGACCTGCAAGGCATTGCTACCTAGATGTTCCTGTAACTGAGTCTTCAAAAGGCCATTCTATCATTCTCTCAAGCCAACTGTTTCAGGATAGAGTGAAACTGAAAAGATCAGCAAATTACATGAGCATGGGCCATTGTGACATTTTATTTACTCTGAAGTAAGTTTCTTCCTCAAAGCAGTGCTGTGTTGAATACTGTGATGTGGAAAAGGCAGATGGTAGTTTTGCATGTCGTATAAAGTTAAGTTTATATCCAGAACAAGTGTCTATTCCAGTAGGAAGAAAGTGCTGCCCCTTCAATGATAGAAGTGCTTCAGTGTAATCAACCTAACATCATGTAGTTGACTGATAACCCTGGGGAATGATGCCATATATGGGAATAAATCAGCGTGGGTGTCTGCTGCTGGCATATTGGGTCCTTAGCAGTGACTACAGCCAGGTTGCTTTTGGTGAGTAGAAGTTCATGTTGTTGACTCATGTGTAATCCTCATCCCTGAGGGATGCATGCTTTACCAGGAGCCCACTGGGCAAAGAGGTTTACTGGTATCCACAGAATGGGATTTTCATATGATTATTAAAATCTTCCTCTAATGAAGTCATTCTTTGGTGAGCATTTTCATGGAACCCAAATATCTTCACATTTTTTATCCATGAATAGATGTCTACACACACATCTTTTCGATAGACCTCCTTGCCACCAAATTTTTAACCATATTCCTCGAAGTTCCCTCATATCCAGCCACACCATTGGCCAGAGCTTTCAACTCAATGTACACTCATAACTCTGGTCATTTCTCAAATTCATGGCTATTGATTTCTGTGTTCCTTGTGACATAAATGAAGGTTATCTGGGGAGCATAAACTACATGAAAATGAAGAAGGAACTTAAAGAGAGTGATGGCATGCTTTACAATTACGGGATCTGGGTAGCAGCCCACAATGCAATGGGGCTCTCTCTTTGTTCCCAGGCAGATCGGCAGGTCGAGAAATAATAGAACACATAAGATAGTGAAAGCTGGGTCCAGGGGGGTCACTGCCTTCTGGTCCTGTGATGCTGCTAATGCACTGCATATACCAGCATTTATTATTAAATTTAGTGAGGGCAGGGGTAGGTTAGTGAGGGATTTAGGGCCATTTGATTATGAGGTGAGATGGTCATATGGGGATGAAGTAATTATTTAACGTAACATCTGTAGGCAGAAGTACAGTATACAGAGATAAGAATTTACAATATAGTGTGTGCATCAGTAATTTCTAATAGAGCCTTAAAATAGAAACACAGTCTTTCCATAACCTATGATTAGCAAGATATTAATCATCAGTAACAGTTGCAAGCAAAAGCTGGTTACAAACAATCCAGTAGAAACAGGACATGGAATCTAGACAACCACATAGACCAGAAATTCTCAGAAGGGAGTATGCCTTTACCCTAAAGAGGCCTAGAGAGCCGTGGTAAGATGGGGCATTTGTCTATGCCCTATCTTATCATGCGAAATAGGCACCCTCATGCATCCGCATTTATAGGAGCTCGTCCACAAGGGTCACATTCCATTCCCAGAGCTATGAACATCTGCTTTTTTTGGGATAGGAATCTTGGTGATATGAAACCTCCCTGACTGCACATCCGTTCATAGGCTCTCTGCAGGGGGAAGCACATCATGCGCTGTTGGCTCATTCTGGCAGTCCAACCTGACATTGTCTTTACACAATTCTGCATGCAATTTTGTGTTTACAATTATCAGGAGCATTTCATCTTTTATTACATAGCAATAGTTTCAGAGGGTCTCACTACACTTTACATGTAAAATGTAAATTTTAAAATTAGAATATTTAGCTGGTAAACTCTTCCACAAAGCAATAGAAGCACAGCATGCACTGATTGGAATGTTGCTGGCAGAATACTCTCCTCTTTTTAAATTTCCAAATCTTCCCTTTGTCACACTTTAAGAAAAGTACTTGGGGAATGGTATCTACATTTTGCTCGATATCCTGCAATGATGATTTAATTGTTATAACAGTTTTATCAAAATAAAATTTGGATATTTGGAAGATGTAGTTGAATATTACACCTTTTTCTATACTCTTTGTTATTGTTTTACCTTTCACAGATGCTCAGAAAAATAGTAGTCTATAATGTCTCACTTAGAACGCTATTACTATCCTAAAGGAACTATTTCTATTCTGAGCTAAAATTTTTCAAATGTTTAAAGATTGACTTATATTTTCTGTATATAACAATATTTGTAATTTATTTGATTACATTTCTGATATATCATAACCTGCAAAACAAAACATTTTCACTGGAAAAATATTCAGCATGTATTTAAAATTCTTAGATCAATTAGTTGAACTAGAATTTAGATCGATTTATCGCTTGGCTTGCTAACTAGAATAGCAATTAAAGTATTTTCTTAGTATTTTCTACATGTGAAATTGTTGTTTGATTACTTTGGTTTGAGAATCTTTAAATAATATGTCATTTTCATAGTCAACACCAAATTATTAAAGAATGCACTGAAAAATATTGTGTCAATGTATAGAAAATACAATTAAATATATTTTTAAGGAATTGACCATATTACAGACTCTAAAATTATTTTTATTATGATATTATATAAGAGAAAACTAAATGTTATGATCTGAATGTATGGGTCTCCCTAAAATTTGTAGGCTGAATCTTAATCTCCAATATGATAGTATTCAGAGGTGTGGCCTTTAGGAAGTGATTGGGTTATGAAGGCTTTGTACTCCTGAATAGGATTAATGCCCTTATAAAAGAGGTCTGAGGGAGCTTGTTAGCCTCTTGCCCCTTCTGCCAGGTAAGGACACATAGAGGATACCACGTATAAAGCAGAGAGCCCTCAGGAGACCAAATTGACTGGTACCTTGATCTTGGACTTCCCAGCCTCCAGAATTTAAGCAATAAATTTCTATTCTTTTAAAATTACCCAGTCTAAGTTATTTATTGTAGCAGATTGAATGAACAAAGACATCAAGTAAGAAGTATATTTTCTCATATATTCTTGAATATATATATGCACATATATAATGACTATGATTCCTTTATTTTTTAAATGTATTTATCTATTTTACATTTGTTTTTATATATTCATGGACTACATGTATAGGCTTATAACAAGGTTATATGATGCCTTTGAAGTCTTAATCATAAATTCTTTACCTAGGTCAATGTCCAAAATACTTTTGCTAGGTTTTCTTCTATAGATTCATTTCTTATCTTTAAGGCTTTAGTCAATCTTGATTTAATTTTTGTGTATGGTGAGAGATGGAGGGTCAGTTTTAATTCTTCTACTTAAAGCTATCCAGTTTATCCATCACCATTTTGAATAAGATGTCCTTTCCCTATTTTATATTTTTGTCTACTGTGTTAAAAACCAATTGGCTTTAGGTAAGTGGCTTAATTTCTGGTCTTTCCATTCCGTTCCACCGATCTATGTGACTATTGTACCAATACCACAGTGCTTTGAATACTGTAGCCTTGATGTATAATTTGAAGTCAGTTAATGTGATACCCCTAGCTCTTTTCTTTTTGCTTAAAATTGCTTTGGCTATTTGGGATATTTTTGTTTTACATAAACTTTAGAAGTGTGTGTGCGTGTGTGTGTGTGTGTGTGTGTGTATGTGTGTGTGGCTATTTGGGCTCTTTTGGTTTACATAAACTTTAGAGGTTTTTTTGTAACTATATGAAAAATGACATTGACAATTTAATGAAAATTGCACTGAATCTATATATTGCTTTGTATATTAGGGTCGTTTTAACAATAATCATTCTTCCAGTCAATGAGTGTGGAATATTCTTCCCTTTTTTTGTGTGTCACTTATGATTTTTTTCATTAATGTTTATGATTCTCCTTGTGGAGATATTTCACCTCCTTGGTTAAGTTTATTTCAAGGTACTTTTCTTGGTGGATATTATGAGTCAAATTGAGTTGTCGGTTTGATTATCAGCTTGAATGTTATTAGTGTATAGAAATGCTACTAATTTTTGTATGTTGATTTTCCATTCTAAAACCTTATGGCAGGAATTTGTCAAATCTAGGAGTCTTGTGGAAGAGTTAAGGTTTTCTAGGTATAAGATCATGTCATCAGTGAACAAAGATATTTTGATATCCTCTTTTGCATTTTGGATGCCTTTCATTTCTTTTTCTTGCCTGATTGTTTTGGCTAGGACTCCCAATACAATGTTGGTTAGGAGTGGTAAAAGTGAGCATCCTTGTCTTGTTCCAGTTCTTAGGGGGAATGTTTTCAACTTTTCCCCATTTGGTATTACGTTGGCTGCTGCATAGTCTCAGTTGTGTAATCATCACTTTATAGGATCTGTGAATTCTGTACATTCATGTGCTTTTATAATGGCAAGTATGCCAAATATTGTCCTTTCATTTATATGTCTAGAACTCCTTGGAGCATTTCTTCTGGGCCTTTTCTCGTGGTGATCAATTTTGTTAGTTTACTTCTCTGGGAATGACTTTATTTGTCCTTTATTCATGAAGCTAACTTTGGCAGGATATAAAATTCTTAGTAGACTTTTTTTTTAAGAAGACTATAAATAGGCCCCCAGTCTCTTCTGTTAGTAAGGTTGTTGCTGAGACTTCTGCTATTAGTCTGATGGGATTTCTTCTATAAGTGATTAGAGGCTTCCTTCGTTCTGTTTTTGGATTTTTTTCCCTTTACATTGAGGTTGGATAGTCTGCTGATTACATGCCTTGGGTAATTTAACCTTGCAGTGTATCTTCCAGGAGTTCTCTGAGCTTCTTGTATCTGGATATCTAAATCTCTAGCAGGAACAGAGACGTTTTTCTAAACTATTCCCCTAAATAACTTTTTTATACTTTGTAATTTTTTTCTTTTTCTCTCTGTGTAATACCTATAGCTTGTAGGTTTGCACATTTACATAATCCCATCATTCATGATAGCTTTGTTCATTTTTTAAAATTTGTTTTCTCTCTATATTTCTGTGACTGGCTGATATGGTTTGGCTGTGCCCCAAACCAAATCTCAACTTCAATTGTATCTCCCAAAATTCCCACATGTGGGAGGGACCCAGGAGGAGGTAACTGAATCATGGGGACTGGTTTTTCCCATGCTATCCTCATGGTAGTGAATAAGTCTCATGAGACCTGATGGGTTTATTAGGGGTTTCCACTTTTGCTTCTTGCTCATTTTTGTCTTGCTGTTGCCATGTAAGTAGCGCCTTTCACCTCCTGCCATATTCTGAGGGTTTCCCAGCAATGTGGAACTGTAAGTCCAATTAAAACTCTTTTTCTTCCAAGTCTTGGGTATGTCTTTATCAGCAGTGTGGAAACAAAATAACACAGTAAAATGGTACCAGTAGAGTGGGGTATTGCTGAAAAGGTACCCAAAAATGTGGAAGCGACTTTGGAACTGGGTAACAGGCAGATGTTGAAACAGTTTCAAGGGCTGAGAAGAAGAAAGGAAAATGTGGGAAAGTTTGGACCTTCCTAGAGACTCGTTTAACGGCTTTGATGAAAATGTTGATAGTGGTATGAACAATAAGGATCAGGCTGAGGTGGTCAGATGGAGATGAGGAACTTGTTGGGAACAAGTTGTCAAAGGTGACCTTTGTTATGTTATAGCAAAGAGACTGCTGGCATTTTTGCCCCTGTCCTAGAGATTTGTGGAATTTTGAACTTGAGAGAGACAATTTAGGGTATCTGGCAGAAAAAATTTCTAAGCAGCAAAGCATTCAAGATGTGACTTGGGTGCTGTTAAAAATATTCAGTTTTAAAACGGAAACAGAGCATAAAAGTTTGGAAAATGTGCAGCTGACAATGTGATAGAAAAGAAAAAAACATTTTCTGGGGAGAAATTCAAGCCGGCTGCAGAAATTTGCATAAGTAGTAAAGAGCCTAATGTTAATCCCCAAGACCATGGGAAAATGTCTCCAGTCCATGTAAGAGACCTTCACCGTAGCCCCTCGTATCACAGGCTTGGAGACCCAGGAGGAAAAAGTGGTTTCATAGGCCGGTCCCAGTGTCTCCATGCTGTGTGCAGCCTAGGGACTTGGTGTCTGGGTACCAGCTGCTCCAGCCATGGCTGAAAGGGATCAACATACAAATCAGGATGTGGCTTCAGAGGGTGGCGGCCCCAAGCCTTGGCAGCTTTCATGTGGTGTTGAGTTTGCAGATGCATGGAAGTCAATAATTGAGGTTTGAGAACCTCCACCTACATTTGAGAAGATGCATGGAAATGCCTGGATGCCCAGGCAAATTTTACTGCAGGGGCGGGGCCAGCATTGAGAACCTTTCCCAGGGCAGTGCTGAAGGCAAATGTGGGGTTGCAACCCTCACACAGAGTCCCTACTGAGATACTGCCTAGTGGAGCAGTGAAAAGAGGGACACTGTCCTCCAGACCCCAGAATGGTAGATCCACCTACAGCTTGCATCATGTGCCTGGAAATACCCCGGACACTCAATGCCAACCCATGAAAGCAGCTGGGAGGAAGACTGTACCCTGCAAAGCCACAGGGGTGGAGCTGCCCAAGACCATGAGAACTCACCTCTTGCATCAGCGTGACCTGAATGTAAAACAAAGAGTTAAAGGAATTATTTTGGAGCTTTAAAATTTGACTACCCCACTGGATTTCAGCCTTGCATGGGCCCTGTAACCCCTCTGTTTTGTCCAATTTCTCCCATTTCGAACAGTTGTATTTACCCAATACCTGTACTCCCATAATAGCTAGGAAGTAACTGGCTTGCCTTTGATTTTACAGGCTTATAAGTAGAAGGGACTTGTCTCAGTTGAGACTTTGGGCCATGGATTTTTGAATTAAAGCTAAAATCAGTTAAGACTTTGGGGGACTGTTGGAAAGTCATGATTGGTTTGGAAATGTGAGGGCATGAGATTTAGAGGGGCCAGGGGTAGAATGATATGGTTTGGCTGTTCCCCAAACCAAATCTTAGCTTGAATTGTATCTCCTAGAATTCCCACATGCTGTGGTGGGACCCAGGGGGAGGTACAGGAATCATGGGGCAGGTCTTTCCCATGCTATTCTCACAATACTGAATAAGTCTCACAAGATCTGATGGATTTTTGAGGGGTTTCTGCTTTCGCTTCTTCCTTATTTTTCTCTTGCTGCCACCATATAAGAAGTGCCTTTAGCCTCCCGCCATGATTCTGAGGCCTCCCCAGCCATGTGGAATTGTAAGTCCAATTAAACCTCTTTTTCTTCCCAGTCTCATGGGGGTATATCTTTATCAGCAGCATGAAAACAGAGTAATACACTGGATTAATTTAAAAAATCTGTTTTCCAGCACTGAAATTCTTTCTTCTGCTTGCTTTATCCTACTGTTTAAAACTTTCAGTTGAATTTTGTAATTCCTTCCATATATATATTATTATATATTACTTATATAATATAATATATAATATATA
>NW_016821802.1:151639-164810 GCF_001698545.2 Rhinopithecus bieti | reverse complement strand
CTTATATAATATAATATATAATATATATTATTTTCCTGATACGTTAGAATTTTCATTTTTATAATAACCCATTGCATTAGAGCTGATGTAATCCCTTGGTGGTTCTCATAATACCATTTGTTACTATTTTCAGAAATTTTACGCTGTTTTTCTCTCATCTGGAGAAACTTTCACTTCTTATTTTTGAATTTACTTTCACTTGGACAGAACATTTTACCCTCCCTTGGGGATATTACTGAAATGTATGTTCTGTGTGGTTGTTTGGCTTCAGTTCTAGGTACTTTCAGGGGGCCAGTTCTTTGGTTATAGATAGCCTTTGTTTGGTGGCTTTCTAAAATGCTGAATATAGTAGCAATGTACTGAGCAGATGAGCAGGCTCACACCCTTCTGTGGGACTGGGATTGTGGAGGTCTCAGGAAGCTTATACTTTTCCCTAACATTGTGCACTTCTGTTAGCAGCTTTGTATTGGGTTGTGCAGTTCAAGCTCCAGGCCACTAAGTTGTACTTTGGGTAAGAACTGGCTGCAGCAGAAGCAGTTGGAAATGTACTTGACCTCTGTATACCGGGAGGTGCTGTATATTATTTCAGATGATGGGCTCGTCTGTGGAATGCTTGGTGCCCTGAGTCCCTGGTTCAGCTCAAATGCTGGAGGGAACAAAGCTGAGCAGAGTACACCCTTGAATATTTCAATGATGAGTGTCTTCATGGAGGTCATGGAAAGAGCTCCTCATTAATTGTGCTGAGGTGCTCTAAGTGGGGGAGGGAGCTGCACCAGCTTGACATCCTAGGCAGTCAGGAATACCATTTATTTCCTTATCACACCGCTGTCTTGGGGCTCGTGACTCCCAATTCATTTTATCTGCAGGCCACAATGTGACTGAGAGCCATAGATAACACTTGTCCCCTGGTTCTTTGTGGAAATGGTTTTGGCAAAGAACCTCTTACTTCAGTTTAAAACAGGCAGGTTTATGACTTGCCTGTTCTCTGGTGCAGGAATGCTGCTGCTTCGCTTAGAGAGCTGTGGAGCTCTGTCTTGCAGTGGGTGTGAGTGAGTGCCATCTGTGGTGGCGTTGGTCGGCTGGGTCAACTTGACCTTAGACTCTTGGAAGAGTGATCAGGTTCCAGCAGGGGTGGACAAGGCTTGTCAATTCCATGTTCCCCATCTAGGGCCTCGATGACCACTTGGTTGGCATGCAGTAGTCCTGGAGGGACTAGACTGGGACCAGACCTGAAGACTTGTCATTAGTACCTCAGGGTTGAGGTGCTGGCTATGATAGGGAGAAGCAGGTTGGTCCCCAGGCCACCAACGGAATGCTCAGTTGGATGCAGAACAACTGAACTGTGGGCCTGCAATGAGGGAGTGTGGGTAAGTCTCAGCAGGAGCAAAACAGACAGGCACCTGAGTGGTTCATGGCCTTCTTGTGCCTCCATCCCACAGCAGCAGCAGCTTGGCATGAAAAGGTGCCTGGTCTCTCTCTCTCCCTGTCTTTCCCTGGCCCAGTGGTGGCAGTGGCAGTGGCAGCATCCACAGCTCCAGGGCAGAAAGCAGGCCTCCAGGAACTGGGCTTTTAGAATAATGCCAGGATGCAGCTGAAATGCTGAGGTTGTGGCAGAACAGTTGGACTGTGACCCTGACAGTGGCGATGGTGTGGCCCCTCAGCAGGAGCAGTGCAGGCAAGCAATCATGGAGCCACGGGGCATTTTACCTATTTTTAATAAAACCATATTTTAATAAAAAGAATTGCCCATAGTACAAAATGATTTCAACAAAAGTTAAACCTAGATTTTCTGAACTTTTGTTCATAAAAATGTAGGGGTTCAATAAAAGTAAGATAATAATACAGATAAAATATATGAACGATTTTAATGTTTGTATAGAAAGGTCATAATCAAATTTTGATGTAATTACCTTCCAAAATGTATTTCTAACTTCAAATTCCATTGTATCTTTTGGTCAAGTTTCACTTCACCCTTAGACTGAATTATGTTTTCCTTCCTCCTTTCTTATATCTATGTCTTTGTGCCGTCCCCTTCCCATCAATTCCCCCATCACAGTATATCTTAGCTATAAACAGTCAGTAACAGTATCTGAAGAAAATAGTTTAATCATCAGGGTCAAGAACAAATAGCAAAATATTAAGTATAAACATTTAGTAAAGCTACAAAATCATTTTAGGTTTATTTATTAATCACTGTATAAAACACGAAACTATAACCCTACTTTTATTTTAAGGGAAAATTAAAGTCACAAAGACAATCGGTATAACAAATACAACTGAAAATAATGATTGCAATTTATGCTTAATGCTCATGACATTCTAGAATAATTTCAGATTTTAAAAAATATATTAACTCATATCGTCTCTGCAATAACTAATTCAGTAAGCAGTGGGTCTATCCCAAGTATATGGATGAGAACACAGAGACACAACAGGTTAAAAATAATAATAATAACTAAGCTTCATCCAAATGTATGTGGTCCCTGCAGTTTGGCTGTAGAGTCCTCTTCTGTTGGAATACTAATAAGTACATTAGTTAAATAAAGCCATTATATTTTATTGCTGCTGCTAAGATAAATTAGCAGTATTAACCATGCTGAAGTTTCAGTCATGAGACAGAAAATAAAGACAACATATATGCAGTGAAATTGTGGAAAACAATGTAAATTATAAAATAAAATGAAAAAAGCTGAACAAAAAATGGTGCTTTTGGAAGCCCATATTATGATGAATTGAAAAAGAAAAATATGAGAAAAGTAAAAGGTCAAAATTACAGAGCTCACTGTCTTAAGGGAATTCAATGCTACTGTATTTGGTTAGAATTATATGTAGGGATAAATTATAATTAGATATATTGGTAGAATGATTAAAGCAGCATGCATCCTTTTCCAAATCTATATGGCATATGAAAAAAGTGAAGCAGTATTTGTTGAGCGACTATAATCTGTCAAAACTATGAAATTTACTAAGATAGCAATTCAAATAAGAGCAAGAGTATATGTGTGAATACCCATATGCATGTATATGACTGTCTATAAAGAGATAAAATATTAAGGGTGAAATCTTTCTTTTCCTGTCCTGATCATTTCTTAACCAATTTTATACTTTACAGATGTCCTCAATTTTAGTCAAAAAATAATTTCCAAATACATTATTATAACTCTAGTAGTAATTTTAATTAGTATCTTCAAATAAATGCAGATTTTACTTGAATGTATATTGACATCTCACAATTATTACATTTATTAATAATTCCTATGAATCCAACAGCATTTCAAAGAATAATGAGCAATGAATGGGTACATTTTAGATATTTTTAAGAGATCTTAAAGAATTTCCATAACTCTCTGAGATAAAAGAGTAAGTAGTAGAGGATTAAAATGTAGAATTGTTCAATAAATTACATTTTGGGTATTCTTATCTCCTGAAAACAATGTATAAAATGGCTTTGGAATTTGAACCAAAATGAACCTCCATACCTCTCCTTTCATCTCACCCTTATTACTGCTGCCCATATACTGTATCTATTGATGCATAACAAATTACCCCAAATTTATCAATTTGAAAAAAATGCCTTTTATCTCATGGTTTCTGTAGGTCAGAAGTCCAAGTCACACTGAAATAAGTTCTTTACATTAGAGTTACTTTGAAATTCTTAATGAGGATTTTAAATCCTGAAATAAAAGTGTCATTGGGCCTACCTTTCTTTCTGGAGCTAAGAGCCTATCTTCCAGTTTATGTGGCTGGAGGTAGCATTCAGCTTTTTGCTGCTGCAGAACTGAGGCCCTGTTCTCTGGTTGTCTGTCATACAGGGGCTACTCCAGCCCTTGTGGGTTCACCACATACAAGTCCTTCTCACGTCACCCGTTCCACAGTCCCTTTCACACTACTAAAGTCTGACTTCTTTTACAAATTTTCCTTTAAAAAGGCATATCTGACTAGGTCAGATCTGCTAAAACCATCTTCCTTTTGATTAATTCAAATTGGACTGATGTGCAATCCAATCAAATAAATGATAGTCTATCATGTCCACTACACCAGGAGGTGGAAACTTTGGGAGCAACTTTAGATTTTTGCCTAATACACAGTTCAAGCATCTTTGCTATTTTTTGTTTTGACCTTCATGACTTACCCATTTGTGCCATTATATCCTATAGATTTTGGGTAATGTTAACATTAGCAAGAATTACAGATGGTAAAAAGAATGAAATAATAGTATCTTTAATATCATATGCTTTACCAGCAAATGAATTGAACACATTAAAACATTAATTTATTTTGAAGTGTTGATTTCTATAAATTCTCTTTGAAAACATCATAGGGTAGAAGTCTTTAGAGCAGAGTCCAAACATCCTTTTCTTTATGATTATAGTAAGAAGTCAATAACAAAAAGTTTTTAGCTTTTTAACAATGTTTATAAATTTTAGTTTATATTATTTCTTTCTTAAAGGGATATTAAAATCTTAAATTAAGCTGAATATAATTCTTTTGTAAGTCCATAAATAACAAAAAACAATCGTTCTCTTTTATGGATCTTCATTTTTCTTATAAAGCCAGATGAACAAAATGTTTTAAAAGGTTATGACAGAAAAGAGGTTGGATTTCCTAATTAAATGCTGCTCCATGTTCCTAGAGTTTTATACGTCAAAGCAGATGGCATTTGGCATACAACTGCCTGAAACTTACATGTGTTCACCAGAGGTTCTACTAGAAATATTTCTGTGAGTGCAGAGGGTGAGTCACTTGTTCATGACAGCTATTCCACCGTAAGATCATGTTAGTCAGCAAATCGTACGTGAAAGGGTACTAATGAGGTTAATAAGCAGAATGTCTGTGAGATCCCCCTGAGGAATATATCTATAAGAATATGAATAAGAATAAGAAAGGCACAGTGTACCTAGACTTTCAAAAGACTGCCAAAGGAGAGTTAATTACTATATCCTGAATTATACACAATTACTTTAACACATTTCTACTTTTACTTTTTTCCTCTGAAACCATATGCCTTTTGCTTGTACTCTCTAGAAGTGTCATTTACCTTTTAGCATTTTTGCAAAATCTGTGTTGATATTTCATAAAATGCTCATACCTTTTCTTTTGCTTATGTATAGGTCAGTCAATACATTTTATTCTTAAAATACAAAATATGCTTATGAGATAAACAGTTCCAACTGCCATCCTCTTTGGAGATTATTTTGATTCTAACTTTTGGTACTAGCACAAAAATGTTATAACACAAACTAGAGAGCAATAATAATGGTATTATGTTTACAATGCTTAATCTACATAGAATACCCCGAAGTATCATTAAAATAATCTCATACAATCCTCTAGGTCTCCTTCAAATACAGAGGTTCAAACAATAGAAATTATAATACAAGTCATAATTTAAATGATTCATGATATTTAGACACATTTTTGATCTCCAAACAAAACTGCACCTGTATTACAAAACACATTCATCAGACCAAATGAATACTACCAGTGATGTTGAAAATATAAGTGAAATTTTAAAAAAAAATCTTAATACTTGATTTTAATCAATTAAAATTTAATCTTAACAATGTTTAGTCATAAGTGTATATTTTTCATTATTTAAGAGAGATTCCAAAAGTACGTTAAATAAAAGGCTTATGTTCCAAGAATATCAACATATTATCTCTATTTATATCTTTGCTTATGCCTATTTATATCATAATCACTACGTATATTTAATTATATGTCAACTATTTCTATATACAATACTTTTATACTCAGATGGTAATTCAAAGAAAAAATTTAAAGATCATACCACTCTTTTTTTGTTTGTTTGTTTGTTTGAGACAGAGTCTGGCTCTGTCGCCCAGGCTGGAGTGCAGTGGCGAGATCTCGGCTCACTGCAAGCTCCGCCCCCCGAGTTCACGCCATTCTCCTGCCTCAGCCTCCCGTGTAGCTGGGACTACAGGCGCCCGCCACCACACCCGGCTAATTTTTTTTTTTTTTTGTAGTAGAGACGGGATTTCACCATGTTGGCCAGGATGGTCTCGATCTCCTGACCTCGCGATCCACCCATCTCGGCCTCCCAAAGTGCTGGGATTACAGGCGTGAGCCACCGCGCCTGGCCCATACCACTCTTTTATAAAGTTATCTATAATGTCATGACATAAATACATACTTTGCAATATGTTTAGCAGCAGAGACCAGATATCTGTTAGTCAAGCTCATATAATTTACTGTTATTTTCTGAAAGGATGTTTTTGCTCCTCTTCTTAACACATAACATCTATTTGATTTTATGAGGTTTCCACATGGCAGGCCAAAAGAGATTGTTAAACAAGCACTGGCTTTATCATGCTCTGAACACACAGCATCTGACTTAGACTTCTATTGATTGAATATATCTTGAATGTAAATTCCTTCAAAATGTAGAAAAGTTCTATTTTTTTCCTGGATGAACGACTTTCCCTTTGCTGCTCTGAGCTAACTAGGATTCTGTTATCACATACTATTGCAGATAGAGTATAAAATCACAATTTAAATTCCTTAACAAAACCCTGGAGATTGGACAATCTAAAGCTAAAGACATAATTACTGATTCATTCAAGTCCATTTTATTGGAAATATAAGTAAATATTAGAAAAATAGGTTTATTGTAAATAGAAATACTTTGAAAATGCTCCTGTCATTAATAGCAGGTACCATTTATCTAGAGTTTTATCTACTCTGCCAGTCTCCAGTCCAGGTAACCCATGATCATATATTCTTCACAACAAGTCTACCAAATAAATACTATGATAAGCTCATTTTACAGGTTGGGGCATTGAAACACAGAGATGAAGTAATTAGATAGTTAACAGTTTTGCCGGGTTTTCACTGACATTGGCTCCACAGGCCCCCTGTTGAGTTTCTCTAGCTAACTGTTAGATTATATCATAAGAATCATCATCATCATTGTTATTATTTTGCCCTAAGATAGCCAAAGAAAAAGACTTAAACTTTGCAAGAGGGGTACAAGTTGATTCCAGGCAAACAGATTGAAGGTCAAGGGAAGGTTTGTAGATCCTTGGCTTTACCTGTAGCTATAAGCCAGAGCAGAATCCAGTTTCAGCAATGTTATATATGGAGTTACATATTTTAAAAGTCCAGCAGTGAAATTCCTTTTGGGAACTGTGTAGCTGATTGCATTAGCAGTTTCTTGAGGAACACATAGGCATTTAAACTTATTAGAATGGTTACCAGACACTTTATAAATTTGCTCCAGCTGTATCTCATAGCATTCCTCATGAACTGATCTTCAAGCCCACTAACTACTCGATAACTTTCTAATATGGAACCATACTCTTTTTCTCCTTCTTACGCTTGTATGAGACAGTGACTGTACTTGGAAAGGCTCTTCCACCATTTCTATATTGGAAAACTCTTCTATGACCTTATAAGGTCATAGAGGTGTCCTTCTCTAACTTTGTGGTGGCATTTATCTTATTGTATTATGATTAACTTAACTGATATCCAATGTGTCATTTCTCTAGTCTTGATGCCAGAGGTAAAGATGAAAAGAAGTAGCTCCTTTTTCTTAAAGGAGCTTAAAATCTCATAGGGTGAATAGGGAAGTAAGTATAGCATTGCAGGTTAAACAGGTTCTCCAGTTAACTTGATATTTATACTATGCATGTGAAAATTGATCCATTAAGCTTTCAAAGATTGATTATTAATGCAGTGACATCATTCAACTATCTCCTTTTACTCTGCTATTGGTTTGTTCTAATTTGATTTTGTTTTCTGATACACATCAATCAATTTCCTAATTAAAACTGGCTGTTTATTTAGTCTTTACTATAGGAATCAAATGTACTGACTTAATAACTACAATTAGGCTAACTTACTCAGCAGGCATGGGTCAAATACAGAGGTAAAATTAAGTCCTTTAAGTGGGGTATTTTCAAAAATAATATTTGCTCCTCAGATGCCATTTCTTTGTGCTATTCTTCAATTTGTTTATAACCTGGATACAGAAGAAAATTAATATTTATTGGGGCTTCTCAAAGACCTCAATACTTAAATAAGAGAGATAAAAATGAGGTGATTGAAGTGATTGTATTCGTTGGTATTCATGAAAATAAATTTGTGGAAGAAAAAATTGCGAGTTGGTAGTATTTTGGTGAGGTTGAGTATATGACCCCAAAACTCTAATTTTTGTGGGTAAATGGGGCATTTTCACCTTGGTACAATGTAGAGACCAGGTTATTTGGATTTTGAGGCCTAGGAAATGGGACTTTAAATCCCAGGGCACCTAGTATTTTGACCTTGGCTTTTTCCACAGTTGAGTGGCTGTTTCTACAGAGTAGAGTTTTGTTTTGTTTTGTTTTGTTTTGTTTTGTTTTGTTTTGTTTTGTTTGAGACGGAGTCTTACTCTGTCGCCCAGGCTGGAGTGCCGTGGAGCAATCTCCACTCACTGCAAGCTCCGCCTCCCGGGTTTACGCCATCTCCTGCTTCAGCCTCTGGAGTAGCTGGGACTACAGGTGCCCACCACCACGCCCGGCTAATTTTTTGTATTTTTAGTAGAGACAGGGTTTCACCTGTGTTAGCCAGGATGGTCTCCATCTCCTGACCTCGTGGTCTGCCCGCCTCGGCCTCCCAAAGTGCTGGGATTACAGGCGTGAGCCACTGCGCCCGGCCCAGAGTAGAGGTTGTTCAGACAAGCGACATCAGTATCACCTGGAAATTCTCAATTTTAGTTGTGCAGTAGGGTTACGTGAAGGTATACCAGACTGTCCACATAAGAACTTTTGAGGGTAGGGAAAAGGCATCAGAAAGTTTCTAAAATTTGTCAGGTCATTCCAATGTGCAGACAAGGTTTCCAGCCAATGCTGTGGAGGAGTAGGTTAGGCTTCAAGCAAAGATGAAGACCTTAGGCAACTTACAGGTGTTGCCAGGCTTAGAAAAGATAAACATCCTTCTTTTTGTGGAGATCAGAAGCAAGAAGCAAAAATGAAGGCCAAAAGAGTGTGTCAGTTACGGGTTGTAGAGTCCTTAGTAATCAGGGACTACTGGGGCATATATTTAATACAGAGAGCATGGCTGGAAGCACTTCAGCTATCTCAGCCTTCACAGTGCAGGGTACTGTAGTTCAATATACAAGAACAGTGTTTCTTTTCTTTTTTTTTTTTTTTTTTTTTTTTTGAGATAGTCTCGCTCTGTCACCCAGGCTGGAGTGCAGTGGCGCAATCTTGGCTCACTGCAACCTCTGCCTGCCGAGTTCAAGAAATTCTCCTGCTTCAGCCTGGCAAGAAGCTGGGACGACAGGTGCACACTACCATGCCCGGTTAATTTTTGTATTTTTAGTAGAGACAGGGTTTCACCATGTTGGCCAGGCTGGTCTTAAACTCCTGACCTAGTGATCCACCCGATTCAGCGTCCCAAAGTGCTGGAGTTACAGGTGTGAGCCACCGCGCCTGGCCAGTGTTTCTTAAATAATAGATGAGCTTAGGCAATAATTCAATTATAAATTAAAGAGGTCTTCTCTCTCTGGACTTTTAACTGCTCAATTTTGAACTGCAAGGCAGCTTAATTCAGCATTTATTATTCTCTATCTATGTAGCATTGCCAGATTTAGCAAATAAGAATAGAATATGTCATTTACATTAAAATTTTAGGTAAAATTGAATATTATTTTAGTATAAGGATGTCCCAAATATTACATGGGACATACGTATACTAAAACAAGTGATCAGTATTTATCTGATTTCAAATTTAATTTGGTCTCCTGTATTTTATCTAGCAATCTTATATTAGTGTGATTCAAGCCTTAAATTTGTAGGCCTGTGTTGGCAGAATTAGATCAGCTGTTCTGAACTCTCTTCTGCATTAAGAGCCAAGTAATAAATTAAAGGACGTTTTTGAGTATCTATATTTTCAAAAATCTGGAGTTGAAAATGCACAATTACTAAGTAAATTCAAGGCAGGCAGGTTTGTAGATGCTGCTTGTTCCCTAAGTAAATATATCTAAGAATTTTGCAAATTCAAAAACAGAAAAGAAAGGTATTTTGCCTAGCACATGACTTAAGTATAATTCCTCACTAGACTTTTAGCTTCTGAGGCATCATCAGAGATTTTAAATCAGTAAACTACTTAGAGAGATTTTCCAGCTGACATTTACATGGGATGGATAAGCAATGATTTTTAAAAAATAAGAACACTCATACAAGTATAACATAAATAAACATCAAAGATTTAAGTTAACTCAATGAGGGAACAAGTAAGATACTAAAACTGATTCAAAGGGGTTGCAAAGAACACACTTTTACATATATAAGGAGGATGAGATGAATTTGGTAATAGATGCAAAACCAGTTAATAACAAATGGGCATTTAAATGTAATATTTAGATTCATATTTTCTAAAGGGCATAATTCAGTTTTATTTCCTTCAATAAGATTTACTTGCATTTGTATTTATATGGCTATACATTTTCCACAACTTCTATACCTAAAGGTTGTAAATAATCAGTAGACAATCGTAAGTATGCAAACCCGTAAAATGGTATAATCCTCAGAGTGTGCACCTCAGAGGGTATCACTGAAAAGACATCCAGTAATATCTTTAGTCAAGTTCTAAGTCTTTGAAATTTTTTTCCTAACAATGAAATAATAAAGCAAAAATATTCCTCAGGCCAGGACTTTCTATAGAAGGAATGAAGGGAAAGGGCCCTGGAACTTTGCGAATATCTTCTCATACAGGTGAGGATGTTGGTTTCTAGGTAGAGTCCATAGTCAATCCACATTTCTCTAATTTTGTGCTGAAATGATTGAACCTCTTAGTGTTACCATAATTGTTGCCAATTTTTCTGTGCTTCTGACTTCTCTGCTTTCTTCTTGCACTAAGGATTTTTGCTTTTATGTCATTTACTTTTATCTAAATGAATTATAATATTTTCAAGCTACTTTCTGAAGTTTACAATAGATGTAGGTGCCTTTATTTTTCAGACCAGATACTATACTCTATTTTTTTAATCACTTATTACTTCATTTGTCCACTTTCCAGCTCCTACATCTAAATTCTATTTAAGTGCAGGAAAATGTATGTGTTAGTATGGCTTTGTGGAAACATATTTGAGCTTGATCAGTATCTCCATGGAAATGTACTTTATTTTCCCATTGGACATAGTCGTACACTCACATTGGCATTTATGAGACCTCTATTTTTCCCAAATGGTTCCCAACCAAACGATCCATGCCTTATTTATTAATAGTATCACTTTGCCAATGCTTCAAGCCCTCTCTTTGTTATCCTGGTTTTGGTGTCATATTCATGTCAGATTTAGCCATATAAGTTAATTTCAGTGTCTCCATTACCCTTTTGGGAATGCTAAGTATAAAACAGTTTCTGGGTGGCTTTGGACTGACTCAGTTCTTTTCCCTTTTTTTATTTGTAGTTTTCAGAAACAATTATAGAATGTGCTGAGAATGCAACATCTTGAGATAATAAAGAAACTGACCTGAACAACCCAGGCTCTGTTTCTGTCCCTCTTAGAACAGGAGGCTCTAAAATGCTTTATTGTAGTGATTAATGTATCCCTCACAGCTGTAGTGCAAGTGGGGCATGCACCGATGAGATTCCATCTGCCCTAGGCAGCTTTCTTGAGTCTTGGGGAAATGTTGCCTAATTTTTTAGGAGGAGTTTGATTAATATAATAAAGAAAAATGTGAAGAAACAGAGAGAATGTTCAAAGTCACATTGTCATGACACTCATATCTTACCACAGTCTTTCTGGCTTCCATATTTAAACTCTGTGCTAGACAGTCACCGTTGTTTGCTCTTTGTGTTCATTTTCTGTTGTGATGACAGATTACCACAGAATGGGTAATTTATAAAGAATATGTGTTTATTTGTTTTATGGTTCTGGAGACTGGGAACACCAAGAGCATGGCACTGCATCTGCTGAAGGTCATGCCATGGCAAGAGACCTCACATGGTGAAAGTGCACGTGAAACAGAGAGTAAAATGGGGTCAAAGGTAACCTTTTATCAGGAGCCGACTAGAGAACTAATCCATTTCTAGGATAACAGCATTAATCATAACAACATTAGCCACCTGTTAATGGTTCCACCTCTTAGTACACTGTTAAAATGGCAATTAAATTTCTAACACATGAGCTTTTGGAGGAACACATTTAAACCATAGCACTACTTAGTAGTCCTACTCAAACTCTTCCTTGCCAACAAAAATCCAGTTTATTTCCCACCATATAGGTGAAATTATCCTTCAGGAAAGGTTGAACTCCTACCTGGTCCCAGGGAGTGAATTTTGACAGGTGTGAACTGCACCTGGTAATCTCATTCTCACTGTTGGTAACTGATTTAGGCACAGCCATGTGATAAAATGCTGGCCAAATAAAAGTGATAAATTATGCAAATGAATTATGAACTGTTTCTCCTTAAATTAAAAACACACATGTACACAGAACCTTAGAAATACACACGCCTGGAATCCACCCTCTAGACTTATTGGAGGAGGACAAGATTCTTGGAACTACCATGTCAATTTTACAACCATGATCGTAAAAGCCAACGCAATTTTACATGAGCTGAGCAGGTCTCTGATATCATTGAGCCACTAAAACCATCATCACTGGAAATACTATACCCTGGAAAATGTTTAGAAATAAACATGGTTTTCATTATTTAAGCCCACCTTAGTTTGTTATTCTATAACTACAATCAAGAGCATCCTGATATACCATAAAAATGTTAATGGCAATTTGAATCTCTTCTTTCTGAGACTCCTGATTCTCTCCTATAATCTGAAACACATCTTAATATATCCAGTAAACTTATTTACTTCTGTGACATTATTATTATTATTCAATGTTTAGCAACATTTATTTAACACATATTAAATTCATGTTACACTATTCAATACTGTGGCAAATATAATTGTAAGGTTCTGAAGCATTCCAAAAAAAGGAGATATATTCGTTGTCTAGGGCTGCTGTAACATATTTCTACAAACTGGCTGGCTTACAGTAACATACATTTGTTTCTTACAGTTCTGGAGGCTAGATATCTGCAGTTAAGGTATTGACAGAGCTGTATACCTATAAATCCTCTGAAGACTCTAGGAAAGGACACTTTAGTTTCCTTCCTTCCTTCCTTCCTTCCTTCCTTCCTTCCTTCCTTCCTTCCTTCCTTCCTTC